>NC_079199.1:105025286-105080167 GCF_029499605.1 Hyla sarda
TCACCTCGCTGGCCATCCTGGTCTTCTACCTGCCCTCTGACTGCGGCGAGAAGATGACCCTCTGCATCTCCGTGCTGCTGGCCCTCACCGTCTTCCTGCTGCTCATCTCCAAGATAGTGCCCCCCACCTCCTTGGACGTCCCCCTGGTCGGCAAATACCTGATGTTTACCATGGTCCTGGTCACCTTCTCCATCGTCACCAGCGTCTGCGTCCTCAATGTCCACCACCGCTCGCCCACCACGCACACCATGCCGCCCTGGGTTAAGGTGGTCTTCCTGGATAAGCTGCCCACCCTGCTATTCATGAAGCAGCCCAGGCAAAACTGCGCCCGCCAACGCCTGCGCCAGCAGAGGCAGGGCCAGGAGAGGGCGACGGGGAGCTTCTTCCTGCGGGACAACACCAAATCCTGCACCTGTTATGTCAACCAGGCCACAGTGAAGAAATACGGTGCCGGGCAGCTGCCGGAACTACCCGAAGGGGTGAACGGATTCCGGGACAGACAGGGGAAGTTACGACAGTGTCTGTGCGGGCTGGAGGAGGCGGTGGACGGAGTACGCTTCATAGCGGATCACATGAAGAGCGAGGATGACGATCAGAGCGTGAGTGTTAACGGACAGCCCCGCCCCCTGTATGACATCACTAAATAATACCATTATATTACTATTATATGTGAACACAGTCCTGCCCCCTTTATGACATCACTGCTATAATATAATAGTAATATAATGATATGTGATCACAGCCCCGCCCCCTTTATGACATCACTGCTATAATATAATAGTAATATAATGACATGTGATCACAGCGCCGCCCCCTGTATGACAACACTAATATAATACCATTATATTACTATTATATGTGATCACAGTCCCGCCCCCTTTATGACATCACTGCTATAATAAGATAGTAATATAATGATATGTGATCACAGCCCCGCCCCCTGTATGACATCACTGCTATAATAGTAATGCAATGACATGTGATCACAGCCCCGTCCCCTGTATGATGAAATATAATGACGTGATCACAGCAACGCCCCTGTATGACATCACTGATATAATGTAATAGTAATATAATGACATGTGATCACAGCCCCGCCCCTGTATGACATCACTGATATAATGTAATAGTAATATAATGACATGTGATCACAGCCCCGCCCCCTGTATGACATCACTGATATAATATAATAGTAATATAATGACAAGTGATCACAGCCCCACCCCCTGTATGACATCACTGATATAATGACATGTGATCACAGCCCCGCCCCCTGTATGACATCACTGATATAATATAATAGTAATATAATGACATGTGATCACAGCCCCGCCCCCTGTATGACATCACTGATATAATGTAATATAATGACATGTGATCACAGCCACACCCCCTGTATGACATCACTGGTATAATATAATAATAATACAATGACATGTGATCACAGCCCCGCCCTCTGTATGACATCACTGATATAATATACTAGTAATATAATGACATGTGATCTCAGCCCCGCCCCCCTGTATGACATCACTGATATAATATAATAGTAATATAATGACATGTCATCACAGCCCCACCCTCTGTATAATGTAATATAATGACGTGATCACAGCCCCGCCCCTGTATAATGTTATATAATGACATGTGGTCATAGCCCCCCCCCCTTGTATGATGTAATATAATGACATGTGGTCACAGCCCGCCCCCTGTATGACATCACTGATATAATATAGTAGTAATATAATGACATGTGATCACAGCCCCGCCCCCTGTATGACATCACCGATATAATATAATAGTAAATATAATGACATGTGATCACAGCCCCGCCCCCTGTGTGACATCACTGATATAATAGTAATATAATGACATGTGATCACAGCCCCGCCCCCTGTGTGACATCACTGATATAATATAATAGTAATATAATGACATGTGATCACAGCCCCGCCCCCTGTATGACATCACTGATATAATATAATAGTAATATAATGACATGTGATCACAGCCCGCCCCCTGTATGACATCACTGATATAATATACTAGTAATATAATGACATGTGATCACAGCCCCGCCCCCTGTATGACATCCCTGATATAATATACTAGTAATATAATGACATGTGATCACAGCCCCACCCCCTGTATGACATCACTGATATAATATAATAGTAATATAATGACATGTGATCTCAGCCCCGCCCCCTGTATGACATCACTGATATAATATACTAGTAAATAATGACATGTGATCACAGCCCCGCCCCCTGTATGACATCACTGATATAATATACTAGTAATATAATGACATGTGATCACAGCCCCGGCCCCTGTATGACATCACTGATATAATATACTAGTAATATAATGACATGTGATCTCAGCCCCGCCCCCTGTATGACATCACTGATATAATAGTAATATAATGACGTGATCACAGCCCCGCCCCTGTATGATGTAATGACATGTGATCACAGCCCCGCCCCTGTATGATGTAATGACATGTGATCACAGCCCTGCCCCCTGTATGACATCACTGATATAATAGTAATATAATGACATGTGATCACAGCCCCTCCCCCTGTATGACATCACTGATATAATATAATAGTAATATAATGACATGTGATCACAGCCCCACCCCCTGTATGACATCACTGATATAATGACATGTGATCACAGCCCCGCCCCCTGTATGACATCACTGATATAATATAATAGTAATATAATGACATGTGATCACAGCCCCGCCCCCTGTATGACATCACTGATATAATATACTAGTAATATAATGACATGTGATCACAGCCCCGGCCCCTGTATGACATCACTGATATAATATACTAGTAATATAATGACATGTGATCTCAGCCCCGCCCCCTGTATGACATCACTGATATAATAGTAATATAATGACGTGATCACAGCCCCGCCCCTGTATGATGTAATGACATGTGATCACAGCGCCGCCCCTGTATGATGTAATGACATGTGATCACAGCCCTGCCCCCTGTATGACATCACTGATATAATAGTAATATAATGACATGTGATCACAGCCCCTCCCCCTGTATGACATCACTGATATAATATAATAGTAATATAATGACATGTGATCACAGCCCCACCCCCTGTATGACATCACTGATATAATGACATGTGATCACAGCCCCGCCCCCTGTATGACATCACTGATATAATATAATAGTAATATAATGACATGTGATCACAGCCCCGCCCCCTGTATGACATCACTGATATAATATAATAGTAATATAATGACATGTGATCACAGCCCCGCCCCTGTATGATGTAATGACATGTGATCACAGCCCCGCCCCCTGTATGACATCACTGATATAATATAATAGTAATATAATGACATGTGATCACAGCCCCGCCCCTGTATGATGTAATAACATGTGATCATAGCCCCGCCCCCTGTATGACATCACTGATATAATATACTAGTAATATAATGACATGTGATCTCAGCCCGCCCCCTGTATGACATCACTGATATAATAGTAATATAATGACATGTGATCACAGCCCCGCCTCCTGTATGATGTAATGACATGTGATCACAGCCCCGCCCCCTGTATGATGTAATGCTGGGATCTCTTTGCAGGTGAGTGAGGACTGGAAGTACGTGGCGATGGTGATCGATCGTCTCTTCCTCTGGATCTTCATCTTCGTCTGTGTGTTCGGCACCATCGGGATGTTCCTTCAGCCGCTCTTCCAGAACTACACGTCCAACACATTATTACAGCTCAACCACGCGGCCCCCGCTTCTAATTGAAGTTGCAGGAGGGCGCGGCCCCCGCTTCTAATTGAAGTTGCAGGAGGGCGCGGCCCCCGCTTCTAATTGAAGTTGCAGGAGGGCGCGGCCCCCGCTTCTAATTGAAGTTGCAGGAGGGCGCTGCCCCCGCTTCTAATTGAAGTTGCAGGTGGGCGCGGCCCCCGCTTCTAATTGAAGTTTCAGGAGGGCGCGGCCCCCGCTTCTAATTGAAGTTGCAGGTGGGCGCGGCCCCCGCTTCTAATTGAAGTTGCAGGTGGGCGCGGCCCCCGCTTCTAATTGAAGTTGCAGGAGGGCGCGGCCCCCGCTTCTAATTGAAGTTGCAGGAGGGCGCGGCCCCCGCTTCTAATTGAAGTTGCAGGAGGGCGCGGGCCCCGAATCGCCGCCCGAAGAGAACTTTTATTTATTAGGAATGAACCAGACTGATGCTCTTCCAGCCAAACCCGCAGGGCACCCCTTTAACCCTGGGCCGGGCGTCTCCCCTGTCACCACTTATTGTAGGTTTTCTGCCAAGGACGGACCCTTCACAGACTGAAGACGACTCCCGGTACATCCCGAAAGTGTCAGGGGGGAGGGGCCGTAATGGTGACATCACTTCTATCTCCGAGCAATAAAACACAAAGAGGGTAAAGCTGCCCCCCAGTGTCTGTGCTGCTGCTGCTTGTAATGGGGCTCACAACTTATGCTTGTTGTCAGTGAATGGAACCATTCTTAACCCGTACAGGTACGTCCTTGTGTCCTGGTATTAAAAGGGTTCTCTGCCCCTATACATCTTATTCCCTATCCAAAGGATAGGGCATAAGAGGTCTGATCGCGGGGGTCCCGCCACTGAGGACCCTCGTGATTTCCCTGCTGCACCCAGTGTGTGTTTAGAGAATCAAGTGCTGTACCGGAGGTTCGTGCAATCATGGCCACGCCCCCTCAATGCAAGTCTATGGAAGGGGGCATGACTGCAGTCAAACCCCCTCCCATAGACTTGCATTGAGGGGGCGTGGCTTGACATCACGAAGGGGTGTGGCCATGATGTCACGACCCCTGCACCCAGCGTTCGGAACTAAATGTTCCCTTTAACCCCTTAAAGAAGCACTACAAGAATTATTTTATTATTTATATATAGCGTAACATAGTTTATTATTAGGGAATAATGTAGAGGTTCTTGTGAACACCTTGTACTTACCTGTTTGAGCTGATATGGCAGGCATGGGGATTTTTTCAGCCATACTAGTTTTATTCATTAAAGGAGATATCCCCTATCCTTAGGATAACGGAAAAGTTTTTCACCACTGGATAACTTTTAGTTTGCGGGGGGGTCCGACCGCTGGGGCCCCCCCCACAATCTCTTGTACGGGGGCCCCGGCTTGCTGGCCACACGCCAGCAAGCCGGGGCCCCCGTACAAGAGATCGTGGGGGGCCCCAGTGGTCACCCCCCCTGCGATCTGAAACTTATCCCCTATCCTTAGGATAGGGGACACGTTTTTCAGCAGTGGACTACCCCTTTAACTAAAATGCTGCCTACATTTCCCATGCTTCATCTGGGGTCCCAGCAGTTTCACCCCTCCCCCAATTAGACACTTATCTCCTAACCTGTGAATAGAGGATAAATGGATTTATTTTTTTTGGCTGGAGTTCCCCTTTAAGCTCTGCCACACCTTTTTCCATTAGTCCCGCCTCTCGTATTGTTGACAACTCTGAATCCACTGCAACAACCCATCAGCTGTGATCGCCTGTACTGGAGTTTTCTGCTTCCATTCACTGACAACAAGCAGAAATTGCAGCCCTCTGTCCTGGTCGGGGTTCCCCTAAGTTAGTGACCACTTTGCACCGCTGTATGTAGGATGTGGCCCCTCTGCCCCTCCCCCAATCATTGCAGTCACCCCCTCACCAGTTTGGATACAGTAGCCCCCACACCCACCTCCCCGGACCCCAGGACTGAGTGGATGCGCCCGGGACTCACTTATTCTTGATTTTTAAAGGGGGAGAAGTTTTGTAAGTGGAGCGCGGACTGCGCCATTCACGCCTCAGCCCCTCCCCCCCGTGTGCGACCTCAGAGGCCGGGCGCTGTGCACTGCAAGATCTCAGATAAAAGGAAAATTGTTTGTATCAAACGTCTCCGAGCAAAATGTTATTGGTGCAGAAACGAGCCGAGGATTATGGGAAACTTAAAGGAGTACTCCGGTGCACACTTTTCTCATGTTATCCCGTCCGGGCTGCAAAATAAAAAACGCATTATCTTACCTGCCAACGAGCCCCCGGTACAGGTGTTGGGTCCCCGGGCTGTATTCTTCTTACTTCAGCCTATCACCAGCGGAGGCGGGACATCACTGCGGCCGGTGATAGGCTGAAGCTCCGTGTGACGTGCCGGGCTAACGGGAAGTAAGAAGAATACAGCCTGGCGACCGAACACCTGTACCGGGGGCTCGTTGGCAGGTAAGAGAAAGTGCATTTTATTTTATTTTGCAGCCCGGACGGGATAAAAGGAAAAAAGTGCGCACAAGATACTCCTTTAATGGAGGCTGCATTCACTGACCTCACCAGTATGTACAGGGTGACACCAGCAGAAGAGTGAGTGCAGCTCTGTAGGGATATAACTCAGGATCAGTACAGGATAAGTAATGTAATGTACACAGTGACCTCACCAGCAGAATAGTGAGCGCAGCTCTGGGGTATAATACAGGATATAACTCGGGGTCAGTACAGGATAAGTAATGTAATGTATGTACACAGTGACCTCACCAGCAGAATAGTGAGCGCAGCTCTGGAGTATAATACAGGATATAACTCAGGATCAGTACAGGATAAGTAATGTAATGTACACAGTGATCTCACCAGCAGAACAGTGAGTACAGCTCTGGAGTATAATACAGGATATAACTCAGGATCAGTACAGGATAAGTAATGTAATGTATGTACACAGTGACCTCACCAGCAGAATAGTGAGTACAGCTCTGGAGTATAATACAGGATATAACTCGGGATCAGTACAGGATAAGGAATGTATTATACTCCAGAGCTGTACTCACTATTCTGCTGGTGAGGTCACTGTGTACATACATTACATTCCTTATCCTGTACTGATCCCGAGTTATATCCTGTATTATACCCCAGAGCTGTACTCACTATTCTGCTGGTGAGGTCACGGTGTACATACATTATTTATCCTGTACTGATCCTGAGTAATATCCTGTATGTACACAGTGACCTCACCAGCAGAATAGTGAGTACAGCTCTGGAGTATAATACAGGATATAACTCAGGATCAGTACAGGATAAGTAATGTAATGTATGTACACAGTGACCTCACCAGCAGAATAGTGAGTACAGCTCTGGAGTATAATACAGGATATAACTCAGGATCAGTACAGGATAAGTAATGTAATGTATGTACACAGTGACCTCACCAGCAGAATAGTGAGTACAGCTCTGGAGTATGATACAGGATATAACTCAGGATCAGTACAGGATAAGTAATGTAATGTATGTACATAGTGATCTCACCAGCAGAATAGTGAGTACAGCTCTGGAGTATAATACAGGATATAACTCAGGATCAGTACAGGATAAGTAATGTAATGTATGTACACAGTGACCTCACCAGCAGAATAGTGAGTACAGCTCTGGAGTATAATACAGGATTGAACTCAGGATTAGAGATGAGCGAATTAACAGTAAATTCGATTCGTCACGAACGTCTCGGCTCGGCAGTTGATGACTTTTCCTGCATAAATTAGTTCAGCTTTCCGGTGCTCCCGTGGGCTGGAAAAGGTGGATACAGTCTTAGGAGACTCTTTCCTAGGACTGTATCCACCTTTTCCAGCCCACCAGAGCACCTGAAAGCTGAACTAATTTATGCAGGAAAAGTCATCAACTGCCGAGCCGAGAAGTTTGTGACTAATCGAATTTACTGTAAGTTCGCTCATCTCTACTCAGGATCAGTAATGTATGTACACAGTGAGTTCAGCTCTGGAGCACAGATACAATGAGTGCAGTACTCCAGGTCCCCTACAGATGTAAATAATAAACACTGACCCCTAGAGGCAGTTATGGTATTAGGCGCAATGGACAGACGATGGAGCCTCCACATGGACACCCGGGTCACATATCATGCACGGAGAGCAAGTAAGTGCCAAAGGGGAGGAGCCATGATTATATTCAGAATGTAAAACTTATAGGTGTCTGCATTATTTAGACCAGTGGTCTCCAGCTGTTGCAAAACTACAACTCCCAGCATGCCCGGACAGCCAACGGCTGTCCGGGCATGCTGGGAGTTGTAGTTTTGCAACAGCTGGAGACACCACTGGAGGATTGCAAAGAAACAGCACCACCTTCAGGCCCGCAGAGGTACCACAATAGAACCCAACAGACGATAGAACTACTGTGGAGATCAGAAGCCCCGCCCATCGCGAGGGAACAGCCAAAAATATACGACCGGATTTAACATTCTTTATTGTGTCACTTAATTTATATATCAATATATATCTCCATTGTTTTTTTTTTTCAAGACCAGGTACATCTCTTACAAAGATCGGACACAGCACAGGTTTTGGCGTTCTCCAGCCGCGGTCTTTTCGAAAGCCTGAAAAACTGACCTACGGGAACGACTAAAAAAAAACTTAAGAAATAAAATTAAACAAAAAATAAAACAAAAAACTCCAGGTTCATGCAACTCCAATGTCTACGACACGGGAAGAACACGCAAAGCGGCGGCGGAGGGCGGAGCTCTGTACATGGGAGATAGAAAATGATCGTGACACGTGGGGGCGGACACCATCCAGTTTGGGGAGATTCATTTTATTGTATGGAATGTTACTAATTAAAAATAAAAACAAATAACCAAACTGGCGAATGTTACAGCGGCCGATGTCTGACTAAATCTAAAACAGAGAACGTCTGCATTTACAGGAAGCGGCAGCAGTCAGACATGCACTGAAAAAAACAAACAAAAAGACTAAACCGCACAACCTCAAAAAACCTAAAACTAGATATAAAAAAAAAAAAAAATATCTGATCGCAAACACTAAAAAGAAAACGGGGTCTGCGCCGCCACCTCTGCCACAAGCCTCACAGAAACCCAGCTGGACCAAAGAGGGGAGGGGACTAAGATGGCTGCCACATGCAAATGGTGACAAGATGGCTGCCGCAAAGAAGGCAAGACACAAAAAAACAACGTTGGCCGCCGCACACAAGGGGGAACTGTTCAGGTGGCCACTGCACCCAATGGGGACAGCTAATATTGCCGTGCGCAAGGGGGGGACAACCAAGGATAGCCAAGATGGCTACCGCACCCAATGTAAAATAGATGCCACCTGCAACTCAGATGGGGGGGGGGAGACAACTAAAAAGCGCCCGTCACACCCAAAAAGGGTCAACCGAGACAGCAGCCACACCCCAAGAGGGAAAAAAATAAATAAAAAGTGGTCGTCACACTTAAGGGACAAGTGAGACTGCGGCCACACCCAAGGATGGCAAACTAAGATGGCCGCCTCAACCCGGGAGGGGGGAGAGACAACAGCTAAGGCAGCCACTGCACCCAAGGGACAACTGAGGCGGCCATTGCATCCAACGGGCACAACTAAGATGGCCACCGAGGGCAAGGAGGATAACCAACATGGCCGCCGCACCCAAAGAGGGAAAGCTAAGGCGTCGACTACACTGAAAGGAGGGACAACTAAGATGGCCACCACAAAGAGCGGAACCTATGATGGTGGGGGGGGTCAACTGTTCAGTGGTTATTAGTACGGACATATGCGCTGGACGGCCACCAAAATGGCGGCTGGGACACGATAAGGCACGCACTTTAAACTTCACTAACACTTTTTATGGCAGCTCCAGCAAAACTACTCCTCCCACATACTGGGGGCACCCTAGTCGGCAAACACTGGTTTATGGGCTAAACCTTTGTGGTCACCCCTCACATGCTGGAGGCTGTGTCCCCCTATTAACTAATTTTAGTCAAATTAGTATTTTTATTTATTTTTATTAATTTTTTTTAAAAAGGACATTTTTTACAATAATTCTGACAACACTGCCCATATCCCTGCACTAATCTCTCATTTCCCTTCAAATTGTCAGCCCACAGGGGGCACCGGCGGGAGGGAATAAGGACATACAACCAGCCGTCAAACATGGTGGCAATAAAAAAACACGCCAATTTATTGTGTACGACAAAAGACTAAGTTAAAAACAAAACTGAACAAAGAAAGGAATTCATTCCACACACGAACAATCATGGCGGACGGGGTCTGAAGGGGGAACAGCCAGGTTTCTGAGGAGGGCGTGGCAGATTGGCGCTGGGATCACCCCCCCCCTCCCTTCCCCCTCCCTTCCCCCTCCCCCCCCGTCAGTGCAGACCCTAGTGACATTCCGTTACAAAAACAAAAACAGCGCCTGGAAAATAAACAAAAAACAAAATAATAACAACGATGGTGGTTAATTTGTGGCCAGGTTGAAGCTCTTCTCCTCCTGGGGTTTGCAGATCCAGTTCCCGTATCCCATCTCCCCTAGAGCCTTAAAGAACTGTCCCTTGGCCTGCTGGTAGGGGGCGGCCGCTGCTTTGATGTCGCTGTAGGTCGTGTACTGCAGGAGATCGTTGCGGCCACGCAGGGCGCAAAGGTTCTGGTACAAGACGTACATGTGGAGCTTCGAGACGCGGGAAACTTCCACCCGGGCCCTGAAAAAAAGACCAGATAAATGGTGAGGGGGCAGGGCTACAGAATAAGCCCCTCCCCCAAGGAGACACGGCCGATCACTGCACAGGAGCCAGACCAAAACACACTAGACAATGGTGAGGAGGCGGAGCTATGGAATAAACCCCCCCCCCCACGGGAAATGTACCCGATCACATGATCAGGAGCCATGTGACCAGACAACGGTAATAAACCACACCCACAGGGAGAAAGCAGATCACATGATCACCAAGCAGGATTTGCAGCCAAAATACCAGATAATGGTGAGAAGGCGGAGCTATGAAATAGACCCCACCCACAAAGAGACGGCAGGTCACATGATCACTGCACAAGATCCGCAGACAAAGACAAACCTGTGACGAGTCAGAGCTACATAATTAACCCCGCCCCCAGGTGAGACAGCAGATCACATGATCACCACAGACAATACTGACCCTTCCGTTTTGCCTTTAGTTCCATCCAGAACCTCCACCTCGTCGTCCGCCAGGCACCAGTTCACACTGGACTCCTTTGTCTTCCCGGTCTGCCGGTGAGAGTCATACACGCTGACCCGTCCCACCTGCAAACACAATCTCTGGTTACTGAATTGTCTGTGAGGGCGAAGTAGGAGGCGGCTAGACATGGGGGAGGGGCTTACCTCAGGGTGATTGACCACGTAGAGATCAGGCAGCAGCTTCTGGAAGGCGTCCCCATCCCGGTTCATACGGCAGCAGATCGCCCGTGTCAGGTGACCCTTACTGAACAGGTATCCTACAAAAAATAAAGATATCGGGATGAGGAGACTGCAGAAGATCGCAACGTCAATTTAAGGGGAACTCCACCTGCAGATCATCTCATGATAGGTCAGACTACAAGTGGAGGCCCAGAGGTAACCATTAAAGGGGTACTCCACTGCCCCAGCGTTCCGAACGCTGGGTGTGGGCTGCGGGGGTCGTGACGTCACACCACGCCCCCTCCCATAGAGTTCCATTGAGAGGGCGTGACGTAGCGTCACAACCCCCGCAGCCCAAATCGCCATCTAGTGTCACTCCGCTGTAGCAGAGCCAGGACTGTCCTTATTTTCTATCATCTTCGCGGTGTTCAGAATTGCGTGGCTCTTACCGAGGGTGACGGAGCTGAGGTACACCGGCTCGATAAAGTGCGACAGGACGGCGCCCTGGAGCCCCAGCACGTTCCAGCGGAGGATCTTATCACTGCAAGACATGGTGCGGAGCCGCTCCCCGTGCTGAATCCCGTCCCATGTGGGGACAATGTCACTGGACTCAACAGGTATGGTCCCTTCCCCTGCGGACACAACAGAACAGGTCACATGACTATATTAACCCCTGGAGGCGACAATTTCCTGTGGCATCCAATCGTAACTCACCGTTCTCCACTTTGGTTCGCAGTTTTCCTTGCTTGGGGTTCTCGAAGAGCGGGTAATGCTGCTTGTCTCCTTCTGCGGAGGGCTGGTCACTGCAGGACTTGTCGAAGAGCGCCCCATCACCACAGGGAGCGGTACTGCAACGAGACAGAGCTCTGAGTACAGAACGTGTGTGTGTGTGTGTGTGTGTGTGTGTGTGTGTGTGTGTGTGTGTGTGTGTGTGTGTGTGTGTGTGCGCGTGTGTGTACCCCCCGATGATGTCAGCGGCCCCAGAGGAGACGCCATATCATGTGACTTACCTGATGTAGAGGTGGAAGGTGACCCCCGGGCGGATCCTCAGCATCTCCCCCTCAGACTCCTCGAATATACTCTCCTCCGGGGTCTCCGGGTTGTATTTCATCAGCTGATCGTACAGGAACCTGTGGACATGAAGCCGGAGATCAGTGCAGTCCTATCAGGTACAGACCCTGTGACACTACAAGTCCCAGCAGAGACACTGACCTGATGAAGCCCCGGCGTGAGATGATCTCAGCGTGGCAGTCATTGACCGTCTCCCCGTGCAGACTCAGCTCCTCACCCTTCACACACCGGTTACCTGGAGACACAAAATGATCAGGACGTGGCTCACCCCTCCCCCCCCATGCACTCACTCAATGGCACACTCACCCCTCCCACACTCACCCCTCCCAGTCACACACTCACCCGTGCCAATACTAACGACCGTGCCCAGGTCCTCGCTGTTCCGCTTCATGATGATGGCCGCCAGGATCTTCCTCCCCAGCAGGCTGCTCTGGATCCGGGCCGTCAGGCTGTTGAACTTCTGGTGGCTGAGCATGGCGATCTGGTCGTGGAAGGTGCTGCCGCTGACCGGGAGCTGGAGACAACACAAACCGCTTATTAGGAGAGATCGGGAATGGAGCCGCACCACAAACCACGACATGCGCTGCTACTAACCCCCCCCAGCCCCGCGCAGAATTCCACACATAGATTTCACTGTGGGAACAGAGCATTAATGGGGAAAGGTTCTGCGTTCTGCCCCATTAGGAGGCGCACACGAGCTCTGAGCCTTCGAAGATTTTAGTCTGTAGCGGAAATGGCGATAAATTTGGCTTTGTCCAAGGCGACGCCTCCTCTCACGCAAGGTGTAAAGTTTAAAAAATGAAAAAATTTTTGCACAGAGTTTTCCACTTTTCACACCTATAAATAGGAGAAATTCCCCTACAATAAATGTACTACAACTCCCATCATCCGCTTGCAGTAGGAGCCCGGAGATACAGATGCAGGCACGGTTGGGCTGTGGTGACCCCATTAGCGGGTGCAGGGTATCACGTTGTGCGGATCTGGTGTCTCCCGGATCTGGTTATTCAGAGCCTATTAAATGTCCCAGGTATCATGTCGCCCCCCCCCCCTCACCTCCGTCATGCTTTCTCCCTCTCGGACCGCTTTCTCCGCCTCCCCGATCAGGACCCTCAGGGCAGCATCGGCCGCCTCGGCCTTCGCTTGCTTCTTATTGGACGCGGTGACAGGGGGGAACCAGCGGCCTCCAACTTTGGCTTGGAACACGAATCTAGAGCGGAGGTAAAAAGATGAAAGTGAACATCGCCCCCTATTGGACAACATGACACGTGCAGCCTCACCCATCATCCTCCAACATGTGTGGCTAGCCAGCTGCTGCAAAACTACAACTTCCAGCATGCCCTGACAACCTTCAGCCATCAGAGCATGCTGGGAGTTGTAGTTTTGTAACAGTTGGCAAGCGCCGGTCTATACACAAACAGGTGACCCTTACTTCGGATCGTGTGGTGGCCCGGTCTGGTTCACCATCTTGAACTCGGCGGCGAACCCCTTGGCGCGGGAATATTCCAGGAGCCCACTGACAGGGTTGGCATTGAGATACTTGATATAGTCCCCGATGCCCGAATGCTGCGCGAACTTTAGGTCCTCCTCCGACAGCTCCGGGATAGGGGGGAAATCAGTGTTTATCGTGGTGTTCACAACTTCGGTCACCGACTCAGGCGGCGTCTGCTGCTGCTGAATAAAGGGTTAATATACATGAGCTCTACACCATAAAGGTGGTCCGCAGACCCCCCAACCCCTGGCTCCCCTCCTCACCTTCTCAGGATTCAGCAGGTTGTCTTCCTGCAGTTGTTTCACCGCCGCCTCCGCCGCCATTTGTTTGGCCACCTTTTTGCTGTTGGCCACCACGGTGGGGAAGGTCTGGCTGCCGATCTTTACCATGTAGGTGAATCTATGGAGACCAGATACGTTACCACATCGGATTAACACAACCAAATAGCTGCAGAGGGTCTTGTGTGGGCCCCTCTATAAGGAGACACTTACTTGGGATTATGTGGGTATCACCTTATGAGGAAACACTTGGGTCATATGGGGGCCCCTCTATAAGGAGACACTTACTTGGGGTCATGTGGGGGGCCCCTCTATAAGGAGACACTTACTTGGGGTCATGTGGGGGGCCCTCTAAGGAGACAGTTACTTGGGATTATGTGGATATCCCCTTATGAGGAGACACTTTGGGTCACATGGGGGCCCTTCTATAAGGAGACACTTACTTGGGATCACCCTTCTATAAGGAGACACTTACTTGGGATCACCCTTCTATAAGGAGACACTTTGGGTCATGTGGATATCCCCTTATGAGGAGACACTTGGGGTCGTGTGTGGGGCCCCCCTCTATAAGGAGACACTTACTTGGGGTCGTGTGGGGGGCCATTCTATAAGGAGACACTTACTTGGGGGGCCCTTCTATAAGGAGACACTTACTTGGGGGGCCCTTCTATAAGGAGACACTTACTTGGGGGGCCCTTCTATAAGGAGACACTTACTTGGGGGGCCCTTCTATAAGGAGACACTTACTTGGGGTCGCCCTTCTATAAGGAGACACTTACTTGGGGTCGCCCTTCTATAAGGAGACACTTACTTGGGGTCGCCCTTCTATAAGGAGACACTTACTTGGGGGGCCCTTCTATAAGGAGACACTTACTTGGGGTCGTGTGGGGGGCCCTCCTGGCTGACCAGCTGGAATTCGCACATGTGCCCGGATTTCTGGCTGTGCTCCATCAGGACGCTGATTGGATTCTTGCCCCCGATCAGCGGGGCCGAGGGGGTCACACTCTTTTCCTGAAATAAGAGAAATAAAATCTGTCACAGCAGGAACGTGCATGATATGAGGGGGCACTAAACTAATAAGCAGAAGGCTCCCATATAAGAGCTCCACCTGCAGCGCTCCCTCACTTACCGTCTCCTCGGGGGTGGGCTCTACAGGGGTCTGCTCTGCAAGTACCTCCTCCTGGGTGCCCCCTTGTTCCTCACGTAGGAGGATGCGCAGGGCCAGGGATGCCGCCTCCTTCTTCGCAGTCTTCTTGCTGGTGGCTTCAGCCTCGGGGAATCGGCGGCCATCGACCACCACCTGAATCTTAAACCTGCCACAAAGTGAGGGAACAAAAGATCCGTTAGACTGGGTCCCCCCACAGATTGTATCCCTTCAGGAATGATTATAGGGGCCCCATGGATCATTGTCCCCCAGGAGAGGCCACACTTATTTGTCTCTTACCACACAGCATAAACAATTCATGTCTGATATGCTCTTGCTGGGACCTGTAGTGCTCCAGAATAGCCAGTGAAATAACCCTGTAGCCATGGTCCTCTTGTCCCCTCCCCCCCTTGGTCAGCTTCTTACCTGGGGTCGTGTGAGGGCCCGCTCTGTTCCAGGAGCACAAAGTCGCACTGCAGTGAGAAGAAGTGAGCGAACTCCAGGAGGCCGCTCACAGGGTTCTTGGCCTGGCACGCCAGCAGCTTGTCCAGGCGGGAGCACTCCTTGGCCGGCTCATAGAAGTTCTGCACCGCGCCTTGCTGCACGTCCATGCCCAGCCCGTCATCCCGGTCCGACACCACGTCCATGGCCCAGCGCCCGTTCTCGTAGTCAGCTTGCGACATGTCCTTCATTCTCTTGGCGGGAGGCTCATCGCTGGTCATGTCAGACTCCTCCTCTTCCTCCTTCACTTCGGGGGTGAGGCTGTCCACGTTCCCTGCAGCCGGCACCACCGCGGCTGCCCCCTGCTGCCCATTCTCGGAGTTGGCGAGCGGCTGGACGTATGGGTCGGTAAGGCCGGCCTGCTCGTTCTCGTGGATCTCGGCCGCCCTCTTCTTGATGAACATGCGCTCCCGCTTCTTGTCGGTCAGCGCCCACTTGGAGGTGTTGCCCTGCCGGCAGACGTCGCCCTGCTTCTCCAGGGTGTTGAGGAGCTGGTTGATCTCATTCATCTTGGAGATGCCCAGACCCTTACGGATAATGGCGGGCGTGGAGCCTGGGGACTGGTAGAGGAACTCGCACAGCTTCTCCTTGGTTTCTGCCATGTCTTCGGACTCTGTTGGTTCGGGGGTCTCTGGGTTGGTGCGCTGGGTCTGGGGTCTTGATAACCTCCACTTGGGCGGAGTGCCCTCTTCCTTACACAGCAGGCGACTGCGCTCGAGGTGGTACAGATGCTGATTGATAACTTTCTTCTCCAACCGAAAGGATTTGGCTAAGTAGCTGGCCGTCAGGTACTCGCCCTCGCGGAGTGTGCCGAAACTCTGCAGGAGAGAGTCTTCTAACGAGCTGCGCGACACAGAGAGGCGCTGGAAGGAAGCAGACAGGTCTGGACCCCACTTGGCGTGGCGGGCAGGAGAGGGGGGAGCACGTGTGACGGGAGGGGGCAGGTGCTTCTGGGAGTTGTAGTGCCTGGGATGCTGGCGGTAGCAGTTCCAGGTGGAGTGCTGCTGGTGGTTGTGGTACACAGGGAGGTCTGGCTGACTGCTCAGAAGAAACGCTCGCTGCTGTTCTCTGAAATGGTCCTGTTGCTCCTGTGGGAGGAAAGGGTTAAAGAGAGAAACAGGGTTAGAGTTGTGGGCAAAGCTGCAGGGCGGCACAGGGTGGCGGTAATGCCCGGGGTATGATCTGGCGGTCATCGCCGGCGTGTGGCCGAGGAGCGGTGAGGAGGGAGCGGTGGGAGGATCGCCACTCATAGGGTGGGTGGACGGGCCTGCCGAGAGGAGAACAGCACAGTCAGGGAACACAACCGGCTCTGCTACATCCAAACACAACCTAAACAACAACTCCCAGCATGTCCTGCTGTATAATCTACTACAGAGGTAACCTGCAGACGCTGTACTTCTCCCATGTAACGTCTATGATACTGACTGACAACCCTTCCTATCGATGGACGGAGGTCACATGAGTGAAGGCCCGGCGGGGGAGGGGGGCACCGCTGATCTCGCTCCCTAGTTACAAGCTGATCTCTATAGGACTCTATTACGAGTATAAGTTATCCCCCCCCCCCTCCTGAGCAGGAAGTCTCGCTGTGTACAGGACACTTACCTGCCTCCTATAGGGAATACAGGGGGGTGAGCCAGTGGCCGGCATGAGGAGCTGTGTACAGCGGACGAGCCGGGGGCAGGGACAGGACCGGGCAGAGGGGTGAGAAGATTCCGGGCCTCAGGCTGGAAAGTTTCAGTTTCCTTTCTCTGTTGGCTCCGCCCCCTCCTGGTAACAAACACAATGGGTCCTGTGCAGCCAATCAGCTTACAGCAAGGGCGGGGCCAAATCCTGCACACAGCTGAATGAGGCAACAGGGAGGCAACATGATCTGTGTACAGGGATCCTGGAGGAGCAGGGCAGGGGCTCCAGGGGCCAACATCACGTCTAGGGAGAGGGGGGCCCCAACTACAGGGTACAAGGAGGACACCACATCTATTGCAGCCCGGCATCAGCCAGGTGACTGCAGACTATTGCAGCCCGGCATCAGCCAGGTGACTGCAGACTATTGCAGCCCGGCATCAGCCAGGTGACTGCAGACTATTGCAGCCCGGCATCAGCCAGGTGACTGCAGACTATTGCAGCCCGGCATCAGCCAGGTGACTGCAGACTATTGCAGCCCGGCATCAGCCAGGTGACTGCAGACTATTGCAGCCCGGCATCAGCCAGGTGACTGCAGACTATTGCAGCCCGGCATCAGCCAGGTGACTGCAGACTATTGCAGCCCGGCATCAGCCAGGTGACTGCAGACTATTGCAGCCCGGCATCAGCCAGGTGACTGCAGACTATTGCAGCCCGGCATCAGCCAGGTGACTGCAGACTATTGCAGCCCGGCATCAGCCAGGTGACTGCAGACTATTGCAGCCCGGCATCAGCCAGGTGACTGCAGACTATTGCAGCCCGGCATCAGCCAGGTGACTGCAGACTATTGCAGCCCGGCATCAGCCAGGTGACTGCAGACTATTGCAGCCCGGCATCAGCCAGGTGACTGCAGACTATTGCAGCCCGGCATCAGCCAGGTGACTGCAGACTATTGCAGCCCGGCATCAGCCAGGTGACTGCAGACTATTGCAGCCCGGCATCAGCCAGGTGACTGCAGACTATTGCAGCCCGGCATCAGCCAGGTGACTGCAGACTATTGCAGCCCGGCATCAGCCAGGTGACTGCAGACTATTGCAGCCCGGCATCAGCCAGGTGACTGCAGACTATTGCAGCCCGGCATCAGCCAGGTGACTGCAGACTATTGCAGCCCGGCATCAGCCAGGTGACTGCAGACTATTGCAGCCCGGCATCAGCCAGGTGACTGCAGACTATTGCAGCCCGGCATCAGCCAGGTGACTGCAGACTATTGCAGCCCGGCATCAGCCAGGTGACTGCAGACTATTGCAGCCCGGCATCAGCCAGGTGACTGCAGACTATTGCAGCCCGGCATCAGCCAGGTGACTGCAGACTATTGCAGCCCGGCATCAGCCAGGTGACTGCAGACTATTGCAGCCCGGCATCAGCCAGGTGACTGCAGACTATTGCAGCCCGGCATCAGCCAGGTGACTGCAGACTATTGCAGCCCGGCATCAGCCAGGTGACTGCAGACTATTGCAGCCCGGCATCAGCCAGGTGACTGCAGACTATTGCAGCCCGGCATCAGCCAGGTGACTGCAGACTATTGCAGCCCGGCATCAGCCAGGTGACTGCAGACTATTGCAGCCCGGCATCAGCCAGGTGACTGCAGACTATTGCAGCCCGGCATCAGCCAGGTGACTGCAGACTATTGCAGCCCGGCATCAGCCAGGTGACTGCAGACTATTGCAGCCCGGCATCAGCCAGGTGACTGCAGACTATTGCAGCCCGGCATCAGCCAGGTGACTGCAGACTATTGCAGCCCGGCATCAGCCAGGTGACTGCAGACTATTGCAGCCCGGCATCAGCCAGGTGACTGCAGACTATTGCAGCCCGGCATCAGCCAGGTGACTGCAGACTATTGCAGCCCGGCATCAGCCAGGTGACTGCAGACTATTGCTCCCCGGTATCAGCCAAGTGACTGCAGACTATTGCTCCCCGGTATCAGCCAAGTGACTGCAGACTATTGCTCCCCGGTATCAGCCAGTTGACTGCAGACTATTGCTCCCCGGTATCAGCCAGGTCAGGTGACTGCAGACTATTGCTCCCCGGTATCAGCCAGGTGACTGCAGACTATTGCTCCCCGGTATCAGCCAGGTGACTGCAGACTATTGCTCCCCGGTATCAGCCAGGTCAGGTGACTGCAGACTATTGCTCTCTGGTATCAGTCAGGCCAGGTGACTGCAGACTATTGCTCCCCGGTATCAGCCAGGTGACTGCAGACTATTGCACCTCGGTATCAGCCAGGTGACTGCAGACTATTGCTCCCCGGTATCAGCCAGGTCAGGTGACTGCAGACTATTGCTCTGGTATCAGCCAGGCGACTGCAGACTATTGCTCCCCGGTATCAGCCAGGTGACTGCAGACTATTGCTCCCCGGTATCAGCCAGGCCAGGTGACTGCAGACTATTGCTCCCCGGTATCAGCCAGGTGACTGCAGACTATTGCTCCCCGGTATCAGCCAGGTGACTGCAGACTATTGCTCCCCGGTATCAGCCAGGTGACTGCAGACTATTGCTCCCCGGTATCAGCCAGGTCAGGTGACTGCAGACTATTGCTCCCCGGTATCAGCCAGGTCAGGTGACTGCAGACTATTGCTCCCCGGTATCAGCCAGGTGACTGCAGACTATTGCTCCCCGGTATCAGTCAGGTGACTGCAGACTATTGCTCTCTGGTATCAGCCAGGTCAGGTGACTGCAGACTATTGCTCCCCGATATCAGCCAGGCCAGGTGACTGCAGACTATTGCTCCCCGATATCAGCCAGGCCAGGTGACTGCAGACTATTGCTCCCCGATATCAGCCAGGCCAGGTGACTGCAGACTATTGCTCCCCGATATCAGGCAGGCCAGGTGACTGCAGACTATTGCTCCCCGATATCAGGCAGGCCAGGTGACTGCAGACTATTGCTCCCCGATACCAGGCAGGCCAGGTGACTGCAGACTATTGCTCCCCGATATCAGGCAGGTGACTGCAGACTATTGCACCTCGGTATCAGCCAGGTGACTGCAGACTATTGCTCCCCGGTATCAGCCAGGTCAGGTGACTGCAGACTATTGCTCTCTGGTATCAGCCAGGTTAGGTCACTGCAGACTATTGCTCCCCAGAATAAGCCAGGTCAGGTGACTGCAGACTATTGCTCTGGTATCAGCCAGGCGACTGCAGACTATTGCTCCCCGGTATCAGCCAGGTGACTGCAGACTATTGTTCCCCGGTATCAGCCAGGTCAGGTGACTGCAGACTATTGCTCCCCGATATCAGGCAGGCCAGGGGACTGCAGACTATTGCTCCCCGATATCAGCTAGGTGACTGCAGACTATTGCTCCCCAGAGTAAACCAGGCCAGGTGACTGCAGACTATTGCTCCCCAGAGTAAACCAGGCCAGGTGACTGCAGACTATTGCTCCCCAGAGTAAACCAGGCCAGGTGACTGCAGACTATTGCTCCCCAGTATCAGCCAGGTGACTGCAGACTATTGCTCCCCAGTATCAGCCAGGTGACTGCAGACTATTGCTCCCCAGTATCAGCCAGGTGAC
The DNA here is from genome assembly GCF_029499605.1 of Hyla sarda. NCBI lineage: Eukaryota > Metazoa > Chordata > Amphibia > Anura > Hylidae > Hyla > Hyla sarda. The sequence continues at coordinate 105,046,096 of NC_079199.1, forward strand.
TGCAGACTATTGCTCCCCAGTATCAGCCAGGTGACTGCAGACTATTGCTCCCCAGTATCAGCCAGGTGACTGCAGACTATTGCTCCCCAGTATCAGCCAGGTGACTGCAGACTATTGCTCCCCAGTATCAGCCAGGTGACTGCAGACTATTGCTCCCCAGTATCAGCCAGGTGACTGCAGACTATTGCTCCCCAGTATCAGCCAGGTGACTGCAGACTATTGCTCCCCAGTATCAGCCAGGTGACTGCAGACTATTGCTCCCCAGTATCAGCCAGGTGACTGCAGACTATTGCTCCCCAGTATCAGCCAGGTGACTGCAGACTATTGCTCCCCAGTATCAGCCAGGTGACTGCAGACTATTGCTCCCCAGTATCAGCCAGGTGACTGCAGACTATTGCTCCCCAGTATCAGCCAGGTGACTGCAGACTATTGCTCCCCAGTATCAGCCAGGTGACTGCAGACTATTGCTCCCCAGTATCAGCCAGGTGACTGCAGACTATTGCTCCCCAGTATCAGGCAGGCCAGGTGATTGCAGACTATTGCTCCCCGATAGGCAGGCCAGGGGACTGCAGACTATTGCTCTCTGGTATCAGCCAGGTCAGGTGACTGCAGACTATTGCTCCCCGATATCAGCCAGGCCAGGTGACTGCAGACTATTGCTCCCCGATATCAGGCAGGCCAGGTGACTGCAGACTATTGCTCCCCGATATCAGGCAGGCCAGGTGACTGCAGACTATTGCTCTCTGGTATCAGCCAGGTTAGGCCGCTGCAGACTATTGCTCCCCAGAATAAGCCAGGTCAGGTGACTGTATACTATTGCTCTCTGGTATCAGCCAGGTCAGGTGACTGCAGACTATTGCTCTCTGGTATCAGCCAGTTAGGTGACTGCAGATTATTGCTCTCTGGTATCAGCCAGGTGACGGCAGACTATTGCTCCCCGATATCAGGCAGTCAGGTGACTGCAGACTATTGCTCTCTGGTATCAGCCAGGTGACTGCAGACTATTGCTCTCTGGTATCAGCCAGGTGACTGCAGACTATTGCTCTCTGGTATCAGCCAGGTGACTGCAGACTATTGCTCCCCGATATCAGGCAGTCAGGTGACTGCAGACTATTGCTCTCTGGTATCAGTCAGGTCACTACTAGTGTTGGGCGCGAATATTCGCATTTCGAATTTTTATCGTGAATATCGCAAATTCTGTAAATATAATAGCTATATATTAGAAATTCATTTTCCCCGCATATTCCTCCTTCACTTGTGGCCAATTAGAATCAACAACATCCCTGGCAACCAATAGGAAAGTTGTCCCCCCTCCCCCCCTCACTGTTTTCTTCCTCGAATACGTGAATATAACGAATATGCGAAATTCGCGAATATAGGACAAATATTCATCTATATTCAGGAAATATCGCGAATTCGAATACGGGCAATGCCGCACAAAAGCGCCTGCAAGCCGAGTGGTGTAGCACTACTACTCCCAGCAAGCATCCTCCTGTGAGATCATATAATGCAACCAGATTCCAGGGGCCCCATAGGATATCACCACACACAATGTCCTAAGGGCCACTGTATGATGATCCATCCATCCATGGCATGCCAGGGGCCACATGGTCCTACACACAAAAAGCCAAGCCACCGGGGGCCCCGCGCGCGCATCAGATCATCAGCCACCGGGGGCCCCGCGCGCGCATCAGATCATCAGCCACCGGGGGCCCCGCGCATCAGATCATCAGGCACCGGGGGCCCCGCGCATCAGATCATCAGCCACCGGGGGCCCAGCACACAACCTCACAGACAATAGGCCGCGCACCACGCCGGAGCGGATCACATGACCAAACGAACAATGGCGGCAAAGTCCATGAATGGAATCTCCCTCCACCAAGGGCCACAGTCCGCTCCCTCCTCAGCGCCCCCGCTCCCCGGGACACACGGCTATGCCTGCGCCCCGCGCCCTCTCCCTACTCACCGACCCCGTGGTTGCGGCGCCCGGCAGCTCCCACCTTCGCTCCACACACGGCGCTGTTTCCGGTCGAATGGTTTCCGCTTCCGGAGCGAATCTGCTATAAAATAGATCCGAGGTGTGCGGCTGGTGACGTCACGCAGCAATAACGGCCGAATATGGCCCGAGCGCATGCGCGCAGTTCTAAAGGGCCGCTAGTGACATCTAGTGGTAGAGACTGGAAGTGCGAGTGCTGTGTTCTGAGGCTTCGGCGAAGTTCACACAGCGCAGCCAACCAGAAACCGCAGCCTACGGGGTCACGTGCTGCGGCCCCTCCCATATATTCTCCACCCCTTCTGGCTTTGTCTGTGTCCCGCGCCTCAGGTTTCCTTCAGTCTTTGAGGTATTGTTAGTATTTTACCAAATACCAAAGAAATTCCCATGCGTAACTGATCTACGCCAAAATGATAGATAAACCCATGGAGAAAGGAACAGGGAACAACCACCAGATATGCGAAAAAGCTTTATTAACACAGATGTGAAGACAATACGCATGATAAAAAAAAACAGACAAAAAAATCCAGATATGCGAAAAAGCTTTATTAACACAGATGTGAAGACAATACGCATGATAAAAAAAAAAATCCAGATATGTGAAAAAGCTTTATTAACACAAATGTGAAGACAATACGCATGATAAAAAAAAATCCAGATATGTGAAAAAGCTTTATTAACACAGATGTGAAGACAATACGCATGATAAAAAAAATCCAGATATGCGAAAAAGCTTTATTAACACAAATGTGAAGACAATGCACATGATAAAAAAACAGACAAAAAAATCCAGATATGTGAAAAAGCTTTATTAACACAAATGTGAAAACAATTCGCAATTTAAAAAAAAACGGACATAAAAAATGAGCACCCCGGGGCGTCCCGCCCCGGGGTGCTCATTTTTTATGTCCGTTTTTTTTTAAATTGCGAATTGTCTTCACATTTTGTGTTAATAAAGCTTTTTCGCATATCTGGTCGCTGTACGCCGTTCCTTCCTCCATGAGATTGTTAGTATTTTAGTAGAATATTGGCCATTAGTTTTGGTGTTTTTGTTTTCTGTAGTTTTGGAGGAAAAGATCGCGCACATACATAGACACCTGGGTTATTTTCTGTAGTTTTCTTTTCTATAGGAGGAAAAATGGAACAAAATCAGAAAAAAAGGCCGGAGTGTTCTGTTAAAAAAATTTACTCCAAAAAGAGAATAAAAATATAAAAAAAATAAAATTAAAAACGCTTATAGATCAGGGGTACTCAGGTCGGCCACTGGTAAAGGTCCGAGCAAAGCGCTGAGGCCTGGTTCACACCTAGTGCCCGCGGTGCCATGAAGGAAATAGGCAAAATGATAAAATGAAGTCTGGAGGATGTAAATGTACTGTTTACTGTTTCTTCTGAATACCGCCAGACTGTACCCCTGAATATAATACAGCCGCATTGTGTATCCCTGAATATAATACTGCCAGACTGTACCCCTGAATATAATACAGCCGCATTGTGTATCCCTGAATATAATACTGCCAGACTGTACCCCTGAATATAATACAGCCGCATTGTGTATCCCTGAATATAATACTGCCAGAGACTGTACCCCTGAATATAATACAGCCGCATTGTGTATCCCTGAATATAATACCGCCAGGCTGTATCCCTGAATATAATACTGCCAGAGATTGTACCCTTGAAAATAATACAGCCGCATTGTGTATCCCTGAATATAATACTGCCAGAGACTGTACCTCTGAAAATAATACTGCCGCATTGTGAATCCCTGATTATAATACTGCCACATGCTGTGCCCTTGAATATAATACTGCCATACACTGTACCCTCTGAATATAATACTACCACAAACTGTACCCCTGAATATAATACTGCCGCATTGCGTATCCATGAATATAATACTGCCACATGCTGTGCCCTTGAATATAATACTGCCACACATTGTACCCCTGAAAATAATACAGCCGCATTGTGTATCCTTGAATATAATACTGCCACACGCTGTAGCCCTGAATATAATACTGCCACACTGTACCCCTGAAAATAATACAGCCGCATTGTGTATCCTTGAATATAATACTGCCACACGCTGTAGCCCTGAATATAATACTGCCACACTGTACCCCTGAAAATAATACAGCCGCATTGTGTATCCTTGAATATAATACTGCCACACGCTGTAGCCCTGAATATAATACTGCCAGAGACTGTACCCCTGAAAATAATACAGCCGCATTGTGTATCCCTGAATATAATACTGCCAGAGACTGTACCTCTGAAAATAATACAGCCACATTGTGTATACCTGAATATAATACTGCCAGAGACTGTACCCCTGAAAATAATACTGTCGCATTGTGTACCCTCTGAATATAATACTGCCAGAGACTGTACCCCTGAAAATAATACAGCCGCATTGTGTATCCCTGAATATAATACTGCCAGAGACTGTACCCCTGAAAATAATACAGCCACATTGTGTATCCCTGAATATAATACTGCCAGAGACTGTACCCCTGAAAATAATATTGTCGCATTGTGTACCCTCTGAATATAATACTGCCAGAGACTGTACCCCTGAAAATAATCATGCCGCATTGTGTATCCCTGAATATAATAATACCAGAGACTGTACCCCTGAAAATAATACAGCTGCATTGTGTATCCCTGAATATAATACTGCCAGAGACTGTACCTCTGAAAATAATACTGCCGCATTGTGTACCCTCTGAATATAATACTGACAGAGACTGTACCCCTGAAAATAATACTGCCACATTGTGTATCCCTGAATATAATACTGCCACATTGTCACGATGCCGGCTGGCAGGTAGTGGATCCTCTGTGCCAGAGAGGGATTGGCGTGGACCGTGCTAGTGGATCGGTTCTAAGTCACTACTGGTTTTCACCAGAGCCCGCCGCAAAGCGGGATGGTCTTGCTGCGGCGGTAGTGACCAGGTCGTATCCACTAGCAACGGCTCACCTCTCTGGCTGCTGAAGATAGGCGCGGTACAAGGGAGTAGACAGAAGCAAGGTCGGACGAAGCAGAAGGTCGGGGCAGGCAGCAAGGATCGTAGTCAGGGGCAACGGCAGGAGGTCTGGAACACAGGCTAGGAACACACAAGGAAACGCTTTCACTGGCACGATGGCAACAAGATCCGGCAAGGAAGTGCAGGGGAAGTGAGGTGATATAGGGAAGTGCACAGGTGAAGACACTAATTGGAATCACTGCGCCAATCAGCGGCGCAGTGGCCCTTTAAATCGCAAAGACCCGGCGCGCGCGCGCCCTAGGGAGCGGGGCCGCGCGCGCCGGGACAGGAGCGAGGGAGAGCGAGTCAGGTACGGGAGCCGGGGTGCGCATCGCGAGCGGGCGCTACCCGCATCGCGAATCGCATCCCGGCTGGAAGCGGAATCGCAGCGCCCCGGGTCAGTGGATCTGACCGGAGCGCTGCAGCGGGGAGAGTGTAGCGAGCGCTCCGGGGAGGAGCGGGGACCCGGAGCGCTCGGCGTAACAGTACCCCCCCCCTTGGGTCTCCCCCTCTTCTTAGAGCCTGAGAACCTGAGGAGCAGACTTTTGTCTAGGATGTTGTCCTCAGGTTCCCAGGATCTCTCTTCAGGACCACAACCCTCCCAGTCCACTAAAAAAAAAGTTTTCCCTCTGACCTTTTTAGAAGCTAAGATCTCTTTGACAGAGAAGATGTCCGAGGAGCCGGAAACAGGAGTGGGAGGAACAGATTTGGGAGAAAAACGGTTGAGGATGAGTGGTTTAAGAAGAGAAACGTGAAAGGCATTAGGGATACGAAGAGAAGGAGGAAGAAGAAGTTTGTAAGAGACAGGATTAATTTGACACAAAATTTTGAAAGGACCAAGATAGCGTGGTCCCAACTTGTAGCTAGGGACACGGAAGCGGACATATTTAGCGGAGAGCCATACCTTGTCTCCAGGGGAAAAAACGGGAGGAGCTCTTCTTTTCTTATCCGCGAACTTCTTCATGCGTGATGAAGCCTGTAAGAGAGAATTTTGGGTCTCTCTCCATATGATGGAAAGGTCACGAGAAATTTCATCCACAGCGGGCAGACCAGAGGGCAAGGGGGTAGGGAGGGGGGGAAGAGGGTGACGGCCGTACACCACGAAAAATGGGGATTTGGAGGAAGATTCAGAGACTCTGAAGTTATACGAGAATTCGGCCCATGGAAGGAGATCTGCCCAGTCATCCTGGCGGGAGGAAACAAAATGTCGCAAATAATCACCCAAGACCTGGTTAATTCTTTCTACTTGTCCATTGGACTGGGGATGATATGCAGAAGAAAAATTTAATTTAATCTTGAGTTGTTTACAGAGAGCCCTCCAGAATTTAGACACGAATTGGACGCCTCTATCCGAGACGATCTGCGTAGGCAACCCGTGAAGACGAAAAATGTGTACAAAAAATTGTTTAGCCAACTGAGGCGCTGAAGGAAGACCAGGAAGAGGGATGAAATGTGCCATTTTGGAGAATCGATCAACGACCACCCAAATAACAGTGTTGCCACGGGAAGGGGGTAAATCAGTAATAAAATCCATACCAATCAGAGACCAAGGCTGTTCGGGGACAGGCAGGGGATGAAGAAAACCAGCGGGCTTCTGGCGAGGAGTCTTATCCCGGGCACAGATAGTGCAGGCTCGCACAAAGTCCACAACATCCGTCTCCAGAGTCGGCCACCAATAGAAGCGGGAGATGAGTTGCACAGATTTCTTGATGCCCACATGACCTGCGAGATGGGAGGAGTGACCCCATTTGAGGATTCCGAGGCGTTGGCGTGGAGAAACAAAGGTCTTTCCTGGAGGAGTTTGCCTGATGGAGGCTGGAGAAGTGGAGATCAGGCAGTCAGGTGGAATGATGTGTTGCGGAGAGAGTTCAACTTCTGAGGCATCCGAGGAACGAGAGAGAGCATCGGCCCTAATGTTCTTATCGGCAGGACGAAAGTGAATCTCAAAATTAAATCGGGCAAAGAACAGAGACCACCGGGCCTGGCGAGGATTCAGCCGTTGGGCAGACTGGAGGTAGGAGAGGTTCTTGTGGTCGGTGTAAATAATAACTGGAAATCTTGATCCCTCCAGCAGATGCCTCCATTCCTCAAGTGCTAATTTAATGGCTAGAAGCTCTCGATCCCCGATGGAGTAGTTCCTCTCCGCCGGAGAGAAGGTCCTAGAAAAAAAACCACAAGTGACAGCATGCCCGGAAGAATTTTTTTGTAGAAGAACAGCTCCAGCTCCCACTGAGGAGGCATCAACCTCCAATAGGAAGGGTTTGGAAGGGTCAGGTCTGGAGAGCACGGGAGCCGAAGAAAAGGCAGACTTGAGTCGTTTAAAGGCGTCTTCCGCTTGAGGAGGCCAAGACTTGGGATCGGCATTTTTTTTGGTTAAAGCCACGATAGGAGCCACAACGGTAGAAAAATGCGGAATAAATTGCCTGTAATAATTGGCGAACCCCAAAAAGCGTTGGATAGCACGGAGTCCGGAGGGGCGTGGCCAATCTAAGACGGCAGAGAGTTTGTCTGGATCCATTTGTAGTCCCTGGCCAGAGACCAAATATCCTAGAAAAGGAAGAGATTGGCATTCAAACAGACATTTCTCAATTTTGGCATAGAGTTGATTGTCACGAAGTCTCTGAAGAACCATACGGACATGCTGGCGGTGTTCTTCTAGATTGGCAGAAAAAATTAGGATATCGTCCAGATATACAACAACACAGGAGTATAACAGATCACGAAAAATTTCATTAACAAAGTCTTGGAAGACAGCAGGGGCGTTGCACAGGCCAAAGGGCATGACCAGATACTCAAAGTGTCCATCTCTGGTGTTAAATGCCGTTTTCCACTCGTCCCCCTCTCTGATGCGGATGAGGTTATAGGCACCTCTTAAGTCCAGTTTAGTAAAGATGTGGGCACCTTGGAGGCGATCAAAGAGTTCAGAGATGAGGGGTAGGGGGTAGCGGTTCTTAACCGTGATTTTATTAAGACCGCGGTAGTCAATGCAAGGACGTAGGGAGCCATCTTTTTTGGACACAAAGAAAAATCCGGCTCCGGCAGGAGAGGAGGATTTACGGATAAAGCCCTTTTTTAAATTTTCCTGGACGTATTCAGACATGGCAAGAGTCTCTGGGGCAGAGAGAGGATAAATTCTGCCCCGGGGTGGAGTAGTGCCCGGGAGGAGGTCGATAGGACAATCATAAGGCCTGTGAGGAGGTAGAGTCTCAGCTTGTTTTTTGCAGAAAACATCCGCGAAGTCCATATAGGCCTTAGGGAGACCGGTTACTGGAGGAACCACAGAGTCACGGCAAGGGTTACTGGGAACCGGTTTTAGACAGTCCTTGGAACAAGAGGGCCCCCAACTCTTGATCTCCCCAGTGGACCAATCCAGGGTTGGGGAATGAAGTTGAAGCCAGGGAAGTCCAAGGAGAATTTCCGAGGTGCAATTGGGAAGGACCAAAAGTTCAATCCTCTCGTGATGAGATCCGATGCTCATTAGAAGGGGCTCCGTGCGGAAACGTATAGTACAGTCCAATCTTTCATTGTTTACACAATTGATGTAGAGGGGTCTGGCGAGACTGGTCACTGGGATGTTGAACCTGTTGACGAGAGAGGCCAAAATAAAATTTCCTGCAGATCCAGAGTCCAAGAAGGCCACGGTAGAGAAGGAGAAGGCAGAGGCAGACATCCGCACAGGCACAGTAAGACGTGGAGAAGCAGAGTAGACATCAAGGACTGTCTCACCTTTGTGCGGAGTCAGCGTACGTCTTTCCAGGCGGGGAGGACGGATAGGACAATCCCTCAGGAAGTGTTCGGTACTAGCACAGTACAGGCAGAGGTTCTCCATGCGGCGTCGTGTCCTCTCTTGAGGTGTCAGGCGAGACCGGTCGACCTGCATAGCCTCCACGGCGGGAGGCACAGGAATGGATTGCAGGGGACCAGAGGAGAGAGGAGCCGAGGAGAAGAAACGCCTCGTGCGAACAGAGTCCATATCTTGGCGGAGCTCCTGACGCCTTTCGGAAAAACGCATGTCAATGCGAGTGGCAAGATGGATGAGTTCATGTAGATTAGCAGGAATTTCTCGTGCGGCCAGAACATCTTTAATGTTGCTGGATAGGCCTTTTTTAAAGGTCGCGCAGAGGGCCTCATTATTCCAGGATAATTCTGAAGCAAGAGTACGGAATTGTACGGCATACTCGCCAACGGAAGAATTACCCTGGACCAGGTTCAACAGGGCAGTCTCAGCAGAAGAGGCTCGGGCAGGTTCCTCAAAGACACTTCGGATTTCCGAGAAGAAGGAGTGTACAGAGGCAGTGACGGGGTCATTGCGGTCCCAGAGCGGTGTGGCCCAAGACAGGGCTTTTCCAGACAGAAGGCTGACTACGAAAGCCACCTTAGACCTTTCAGTGGGAAACAGGTCCGACATCATCTCCAGATGCAGGGAACATTGGGAAAGAAAGCCACGGCAAAACTTAGAGTCCCCATCAAATTTATCCGGCAAGGATAGGCGTAGACCAGGAGCGGCCACTCGCTGCGGAGGAGGTGCAGGAGCTGGCGGAGGAGATGACTGCTGAAGCTGTGGTAGTAACTGCTGTAGCATAACGGTCAGTTGAGACAGCTGTTGGCCTTGTTGCGCTATCTGTTGTGACTGCTGGGCGACCACCGTGGTAAGGTCAGCGACAACTGGCAGAGGAACTTCAGCGGGATCCATGGCCGGATCTACTGTCACGATGCCGGCTGGCAGGTAGTGGATCCTCTGTGCCAGAGAGGGATTGGCGTGGACCGTGCTAGTGGACCGGTTCTAAGTTACTACTGGTATTCACCAGAGCCCGCCGCAAAGCGGGATGGTCTTGCTGCGGCGGTAGTGACCAGGTCGTATCCACTAGCAACGGCTCACCTCTCTGGCTGCTGAAGATAGGCGCGGTACAAGGGAGTAGACAGAAGCAAGGTCGGACGAAGCAGAAGGTCGGGGCAGGCAGCAAGGATCGTAGTCAGGGGCAACGGCAGGAGGTCTGGAACACAGGCTAGGAACACACAAGGAAACGCTTTCACTGGCACGATGGCAACAAGATCCGGCAAGGAAGTGCAGGGGAAGTGAGGTGATATAGGGAAGTGCACAGGTGAAGACACTAATTGGAATCACTGCGCCAATCAGCGGCGCAGTGGCCCTTTAAATCGCAAAGACCCGGCGCGCGCGCGCCCTAGGGAGCGGGGCCGCGCGCGCCGGGACAGGAGCGAGGGAGAACGAGTCAGGTACGGGAGCCGGGGTGCGCATCGCGAGCGGGCGCTACCCGCATCGCGAATCGCATCCCGGCTGGAAGCGGAATCGCAGCGCCCCGGGTCAGTGGATCTGACCGGAGCGCTGCAGCGGGGAGAGTGTAGCGAGCGCTCCGGGGAGGAGCGGGGACCCGGAGCGCTCGGCGTAACACACATGCTGTGGCCTTGAATATAATACTACCATACACTGTACCCTCTGAATATAATACTACCACACACTGTACCCCTGAATGTAATACTGCCGCATTGCGTATCCATGAATATAATACTGCCACATGCTGTGCCCTTGAATATAATACTGCCGCATTGTGTATCCCTGAATATAATTCTGCTGGAGACTGTACCCCTGAAAATAATACAGCTCATTGTGTATCGCTGAATATAATACTGCCGGAGACTGTACCCCTGAAAATAATACTGCCGCATTGTGTATCCCTGAATATAATACTGCCAAAGACTGTACCCCTGAAAATAATACAGCCGCATTGTGTATCCCTGAAAATAATACAGCCGCATTGTGTATCCCTGAGTATAATACTGCCAAAGACTGTACCCCTGAAAATAATACAGCCGCATTGTGTATCCCTGAATATAATACTGCCAGAGACTGTACCTCTGAAAATAATACTGCTGCATTGTGAATCCCTGAATATAATACTGCCACATGCTGTGCCCTTGAATATAATACTGCCATACACTGTACCCTCTGAATATAATACTACCACACACTGTACCCCTGAATATAATACTGCCGCATTGCGCATCCATGAATATAATACTGCCACATGCTGTGCCCTTGAATATAATACTGCCAGACTGTACCCCTGAAAATAATACTTCCATAAACTGTGCCCTCTGAATATAATACTGCCACACACTGTACCCCTGAATATAATACTGCCATACACTGTACCCTCTGAATATAATACTGCCACACGCTGTAGCCCTGAATATAATACTGCCACATGCTGTACCCCTGAAAATAATACAGCCGCATTGTGTATCCTTGAATATAATACTGCCAGAGACTGTACCCCTGAAAACAATACAGCCACATTGTGTATCCCTGAATATAATACTGCCAGAGACTGTACCCCTGAATATAATACTGACACATTGTGTACCCCTGAAAATAATACAGCTGCATTGTGTATCCCTGAATATAATACTGCCAGAGACTGTACCCCTGAAAATAATACAGCCGCATTGTGTATCCCTGAATATAATACTGCCAGAGACTGTACCCCTGAAAATAATACAGCTGCATTGTGTATCCCTGAATATAATACTGCCACATTGTGTACCCCTGAAAATAATACAGCTGCATTGTGTATCCCTGAATATAATACTGCCAGAGACTGTACCTCTGAAAATTCATACTGCCGCATTGTGTATCCCTGAATATAATACTGCCACATGCTGTGCCCTTGAATATAATACTACCATACACTGTACCCTCTGAATATAATACTACCACAAACTGTACCCCTGAATATAATACTGCCGCATTGCATATCCATGAATATAATACTGCCACATGCTGTGCCCTTGAATATAATACTGCCGCATTGTGTATCCCTGAATATAATTTTGCCGGAGACTGTACCCCTGAAAATAATACAGCCACATTGTGTATCCCTGAATATAATACTGCCAGACTGTACCCCTGAAAATAATACAGCCACATTGTGTATCCCTGAATATAATACTGCCGGAGACTGTACCCCTGAAAATAATACAGCCGCATTGTGTATCCCTGAATATAATACTGCCAAAGACTGTACCCCTGAAAATAATACAGCCGCATTGTGTATCCCTGAATATAATACTGCCAGAGACTGTACCTCTGAAAATAATACTGCCATACACTGTACCCTCTGAATATAATACTACCACACACTGTACCCCTGAATATAATACTGCTGCATTGCGTATCCATGAATATAACACTGCCACATGCTGTGCCCTTGAATATAATACTGCCACATGCTGTGCTCTTGAATATAATACTGCCATACTTAGTACCCTCTGAATATAATACTGCCAGAGACTGTACCCCTGAAAACAATACAGCCACATTGTGTATCCCTGAATATAATACTGCCAGAGACTGTACCCCTGAATATAATACTGACACATTGTGTACCCCTGAAAATAATACAGCTGCATTGTGTATCCCTGAATATAATACTGCCAGAGACTGTACCCCTGAAAATAATACAGCCGCATTGTGTATCCCTGAATATAATACTGCCAGAGACTGTACCCCTGAAAATAATACAGGTGCATTGTGTATCCCTGAATATAATACTTCCACATTGTGTACCCCTGAAAATAATACAGCTGCATTGTGTATCCCTGAATATAATACTGCCAGAGACTGTACCTCTGAAAATTCATACTGCCGCATTGTGTATCCCTGAATATAATACTGCCACATGCTGTGCCCTTGAATATAATACTACCATATACTGTACCCTCTGAATATAATACTACCACAAACTGTACCCCTGAATATAATACTGCCGCATTGCATATCCATGAATATAATACTGCCACATGCTGTGCCCTTGAATATAATACTGCCGCATTGTGTATCCCTGAATATAATTTTGCCGGAGACTGTACCCCTGAAAATAATACAGCCACATTGTGTATCCCTGAATATAATACTGCCGGAGACTGTACCCCTGAAAATAATACAGCCGCATTGTGTATCCCTGAATATAATACTGCCAAAGACTGTACCCCTGAAAATAATACAGCCGCATTGTGTATCCCTGAATATAATACTGCCAGAGACTGTACCTCTGAAAATAATACTGCCTAATTGTGAATCCCTGAATATAATACTGCCACATGCTGTGCCCTTGAATATAATACTGCCATACACTGTACCCTCTGAATATAATACTACCACACACTGTACCCCTGAATATAATACTGCTGCTTTGCGTATCCATGAATATAACACTGCCACATGCTGTGCCCTTGAATATAATACTGCCACATGCTGTGCTCTTGAATATAATACTGCCATACTTGGTACCCTCTGAATATAATACTACCACACACTGTACCCTTGAATATAATACTGCCATACACTGTACCCTCTGAATATAATACTGCCATACACTGTACCCTCTGAATATAATACTACCACCCACTGTACCCCTGAATATAATAATACCACACACTGTACCCTGAATATAATACTGCCACATGCTGTACCCCTGAATATAATACTGCCATACACTGTACTCCGGAGTTTAATACTGCCACACACTGTACCCCTGAATATAATACTGCCACACACTGTGTCCCTGAATATAATACTGCCATACACTGCACCCCTGAATATAATACTACCACACACTGTACCCCTGAATATAATACTACCACACACTGTACCCCTGAATATAATACTGCCACACACTGTACCCCTGAATATAATAATGCCATACACTGTACCCTCTGAATATAATACTGCCACACACTGTACCCTCTGAATATAATACTACCACCCACTGTACCCCTGAATATAATACTACCACACACTGTACCCCTGAATATAATATGGCCATACACTGTACCCCTGAATTTAATACTGCCACACACTGTACCCCTGAATATAATACTGCCACACACTGTGTCACTGAATATAATACTGCCATACACTGCACCCCTGAATATAATACTACCACACACTGTACCCCTGAATATAATACTACCACACACTGTACCCCTGAATATAATACTGCCACACACTGTACCCCTGAATATAATACTGCCACACACTGTACCCTCTGAATATAATACTACCACCCACTGTACCCCTGAATATAATACTACCACACACTGTACCCCTGAATATAATACTACCACACACTGTACCCCTGAATATAATACTACCACACACTGTACCCCTGAATATAATACTGCCACACACTGTACCCTCTGAATATAATACTACCACACACTGTACCCTCTGAATATAATACTGCCATACACTGTACCCCTGAATATAATACTGCCACACACTGTACCCTCTGAATTTAATACTACCACACACTATACCCCTGGTATATTACTGCCACACACTGTACCCTCTGAATATAATCCTACCACACACTGTACCCTCTGAATATAATCCTACCACACACTGTACCCTCTGAATATAAGACTGCCACATGCGGTACCCTCTGACTATAATACTACCACACACTGTACCCTCTGAATATAATACTACCACACACTGTACCCTCTGATTATAATACTACCACGCACTGTACCCCCTGAATATAATACTGCCACACACTGTACCCTCGGAATATAATACTACCACACACTGTACCCTCTGAATATAATACTGCCATACACTGTACCCCTGAATATAATACTGCCAGACACTGTACCCTCTGAATATAATACTACCACACACTATACCCCTGGTATATTACTGCCACACACTGTACCCTCTGAATATAATACTATCACACACTGTACCCTCTGACTATAATCCTGCCACACACTGTACCCTCTGAATATAATACTATCACACACTGTACCCTCTGACTATAATCCTGCCACATACTGTACCCTCTGACTATAATACTACCACACACTGTACCCTCTGACTATAATTCTGCCACACACTGTACCCTCTGACTATAATACTACCACACACTGTACCCTCTGACTATAATACTACCCCACACTGTACCCTCTGACTATAATACTACCCCACACTGTACCCTCTGACTATAATACTACCCCACACTGTGCCTCTGAATATATTAGTACCGCATGCTGTGCCCCTGGTATATTACTGCTGCATGCTGTGCCCCCACAATGAATGATGTCGCTGTGCCCCCACAATGAATGATGTCGCTGTGCCCCCACAATTATTCATGCCACCGTGCCTCCACATAAACTGGGCTACTGTGACTCTTCAGCTGCTGCAAACTACTACTCCCATTATGCACAGACAGAAGGTCATGATGGGAGTTGTAGTTCTGTAACAACTGGAGAGCACACGTGGGTGAACACAAGTATTTACCTGAGCTTTGTCTCCCCGTCCCAGGTCCTGCGCTGCTCCGTCCTGTTCTAGTCAGGCCTGGCCAGAGCAGATGATGCAGACAGCGCCAATCGCACCGACCGCATCACAGGAGAAGCGCCGGGCAGGGACACAGGAGAAGCGCCGGGCAGGAACACAGGAGAAGCGCCGGGCAGGGACACAGGAGAAGCGCCGGGCAGGAACACAGGAGAAGCGCCGGGCAGGGACACAGGAGAATCGCCGGGCAGGAACACAGGAGAAGCGCCGGGCAGGGACACAGGAGAAGCGCCGGGCAGGGACACAGGAGAAGCGCCGGGCAGGGACACAGGATAAGCGCCGGGCAGGGGCACAGGAGAAGCGCCGGGCAGGGGCACAGGAGAAGCGCCGGGCAGGGACACAGGAGAAGCGCCGGGCAGGCACACCGGAGAATCACCGGGCAGGGACACAGGAGAAGCGCCGGGCAGGGACACAGGATAAGCGCCAGGCAGGGGCACAGGAGAAGCGCCGGGCAGGGACACAGGATAAGCGCCAGGCAGGGGCACAGGAGAAGCGCCGGGCAGGGACACAGGAGAAGCGCCGGGCAGGAACACAGGAGAAGCGCCGGGCAGGGACACAGGATAAGCGCCAGGCAGGGACACAGGAGAAGCGCCGGGCAGGAACACAGGAGAAGCGCCGGGCAGGGACACAGGAGAAGCGCCGGGCAGGGACACAACGTTACCTCGCTCCAGGCTGCGGCTGTTCATGTGTATCCGTGTCTTAGAGACACCTATACAAACGAATGAGGGGAGAAGCGGAGGGCGGTCCGGATGACTGGCAGCTGCGATCCGGATCTGGGCCGCAGTCCACCAGTTGAGAACCGCTGGTATAGATCCTGTACCCTAAAATCTGGACGCAGCATTTTTATAAAAGGGAAGAAATATGGCAAAGAGTGGGGCTGTCTCTCAGGGCAACCAATCAGATCGCTTCTTTCATTTTACCGAGGCCTTTTTGACCCCTCCCGACCTATGACAGACATGTGTGTTGTGGGGCGGGTGAGGGAGTCAGGTCCGTGTTGTAACCAGCAGACGCCCGCTCCACTGTCGTCATTTAAATGGTTAAATAGCGTGATCAATAGCGATTGTGGCATTTAAATTAAAGGGGTACTCTGATGTGCCAGCGTTCTGAACTTTTTGTCCAGAATGCTCTGAGTCCAAGGCCGTGATCGTGACGTCACAACCACTGACACAGGAACCCGGCATTTGTTTAGAACGTTGGATGCTGTGGGAGATCACGGGGGGCCCCATGATTTTTTTTTTTGGGGGGGGGGGGAGTAACAAGTTTTCAAATTGTTACCCCAAAACTTATCTTCATATTATTTTTCTATTTTTGCCTACATATAATTTGTTTCTGGCTCCGTAATACATTATATCATTAAATAAATGGTGACCATAAGGCTCCTTTCACACTGCGGCTGAATGAATGATCCTTCACAAAATGACGGGAGGTAAATGACGGCATGTGCAGGATTTTTCTCCACTTAACTCCTTCAAAATGACAGACACCCGATGGACCCCCTGCAAAGTCAGTGGGATCCATTGGGATGCGGCGGTGCTCGTTCATGGTACGTTTAGCACCAAAAAAAAGCCTTAACAGGACGGAGCATAGCGGTAATGTGGGTCTTAGAAGGTGAAGAGGAAGACAACAATGCCCAGAACTGTACAACCTAACCTGACACTTCTCACCTGTACTGTACAACCTAACCTGATACTACTCACCTGTACTGTACAACCAACCTGTACTGTACAACCTAACCTGACCCTACTCACCTGTACTGTACAACCTATCCTGACACTTCTCACCTGTACTGTACAACCTAACCTGATACTACTCACCTGTACTGTACAACCAACCTGTACAGTACAACCTAACCTGACACTACTCACCTATACTGTACAACCTAACATTACTCACCTGTACTGTACAACCTAACTTGACACTACTCACCTGTACTGTACAACCTAACCTGACATTACTCACCTGTACTGTACAACCTAACATGACACTTATCACCTGTACTGTACAACCTAACCTGACACTACTCACCTGTACTGTACAACCTAAGATGACATTTATCACCTGTACTGTACAACCTAACCTGACACTACTCACCTATACTGTACAACCTAACATGACACTACTCACCTGTACTGTACATCCTAACCTGACACTACTCACCTGTACAGTACAACCTTACATGACACTACTCACCTGTACTGTACATCCTAACCTGACATTACTCACCTGTACTGTACAACTTAACATGACACTTATCACCTGTACTGTACAAGCTAACCTGACACTACTCACCTATACTGTACAACCTAACATGACAGTACTCACCTGTACTGTACAACCTAACCTGACACTTCTCACCTGTACAGTACAACCTAACCTGACATTACTCACCTGTACTGTTCAACCTAACCTGACACTTCTCACTTTTACTATACAACCTAACCTGAAACTACTCACCTGTACTGTACAAACTAACCTGACACTACTCACCTGTACTGTACAACCTAACATGACATTTATCACCTGTACTGTACAACCTAACCTGACACTACTCACCTATACTGTACAACCTAACATGACACTACTCACCTGTACTGTACATCCTAACCTGACACTACTCACCTGTACAGTACAACCTAACCTGACATTACTCACCTGTACTGTACAACCTAACATGACACTTATCACCTGTACTGTACAAGCTAACCTGACACTACTCACCTATACTGTACAACCTAACATGACAGTACTCACCTGTACTGTACAACCTAACCTGACACTTCTCACCTGTACAGTACAACCTAACCTGACATTACTCACCTGTACTGTACAACCTAACAAGACACTACTTACCTGTACTGTACAACCTAACCTGACACTTCTCACCTGTACTGTACAAACTTACATGACACTACTCACCTGTACTGTTCAACCTAATCTGACACTACTCACCTGTACCATACAACCTAACCTGACACTACTCACCTGTACTGTAAAACCTAACAGGACACTTCTCACCTGTACTGTATAAACTAACCTGACACTACTCACCTGTACTGTACAACCTAACCTGACACTTCTCACCTGTACTGTATAACCTAACCTGACACTACTCACCTGTACTGTATAACCTAACCTAACATTACTCACCTGTAATGTACAACCTAACCTGACACTTCTCACCTGTACTGTACAACCTAACCTGACACTACTCACCTGTACTGTACAACCTAACATGACACTACTTACCTGTACTGTACAACCTAACATGACATTACTCACCTGTACTGTGCAACCAAACCTGACACTTCTCACCTGTAGTGTACAACCTAACCTGAAACTACTCACCTGTACTGTACAACCTAACCTGACACTACTCACCTGTACTGTATGCTGTATAATACGGCTGGTTAGAGTGCAGTGCTGTCTGTATAATACGGCTGGTTAGAGTGCAGTGCTGTCTGTATAATACGGCTGGTTAGAGCGCGGTGCTGTTTGTATAATACGGCTGGTTAGAGTGCAGTGCTGTCTGTATAATACGGCTGGTTAGAGTGCGGTGCTGTCTGTATAATACGGCTGGTTAGAGCGCGGTGCTGTTTGTATAATATGGCTGGTTAGAGTGCAGTGCTGTCTGTATAATACGGCTGGTTAGAGTGCGGTGCTGTCTGTATAATACGGTTGGTTAGAGTGCGGTGCTGTCTGTATAATACGGCTGGTTAGAGTGCAGTGCTGTCTGTATAATATGACTGGTTAGAGTGCAGTGCTGTCTGTATAATACAGCTGGTTAGAGTGCGGTGCTGTCTGTATAATATGGCTGGTTAGAGTGCGGTGCTGTCTGTATAATACGGTTGGTTAGAGTGCGGTGCTGTCTGTATAATACGGCTGGTTAGAGTGCGGTGCTGTCTGTATAATACGGCTTGTTAGAGTGCGGTGCTGTCTGTATAATATGGCTGGTTAGAGTTCGGTGCTGTCTGTAAAATATGGCTGGTTAGAGTGCGGTGCTGTCTGTATAATACGGGTGGTTAGAGTGCGGTGCTGTCTGTATAATATGGGTGGTTAGAGTGCGGTGCTGTCTGTATAATACGGCTGGTTAGAGTGCGGTGCTGTCTGTATAATACGGCTGGTTAGAGTGCGGTGCTGTCTGTATAATACCGCTGGTTAGAGTGCGGTGCTGTCTGTATAATACTGCTGGTTAGAGTGCGGTGCTGTCTGTATAATACGGCTGGTTAGAGTGCAGTGTTGTTTTTATAATACGGCTGGTTAGAGTGCGGTGCTGTCTGTATAATACGGCTGGTTAGAGTGCGGTGCTGTCTGTATAATACGGCTGGTTAGAGTGCGGTGCTGTCTGTATAATACGGCTGGTTAGAGTGCGGTGCTCTCTGTATAATACGGCTGGTTAGAGTGCGGTGCTGTCTGTATAATACGGCTGGTTAGAGTGCGGTGCTGTCTGTATAATACGGCTGGTTAGAGTGCGGCGCTGTCTGTATAATACGGCTGGTTAGAGTGCGGTGCTGTCTGTATAATACGGCTGGTTAGAGTGCGGTGCTGTCTGTATAATACGGGTGGTTAGAGTGCGGTGCTGTCTGTATAATACGGCTGGTTAGAGTGCAGTGCTGTCTGTATAATACGGCTGGTTAGAGTGCGGTGTTGTTTTTATAATATGGCTGGTTAGAGTGCGGTGCTGTCTGTATAATACGGGTGGTTAGAGTGCGGTGCTGTCTGTATAATACGGCTGGTTAGAGTGCGGTGCTGTCTGTATAATACGGCTGGTTAGAGTGCGGTGCTGTCTGTATAATACGGCTGGTTAGAGTGCGGTGCTGTCTGTATAATACGGCTGGTTAAAGTGCGGTGCTGTCTGTATAATACGGCTGGTTAGAGTGCGGTGCTGTCTGTATAATACGGCTGGTTAGAGTGCGGTGCTGTCTGTATAATACGGCTGGTTAGAGTGTGGTGCTGTCTGTATAATACAGCTGGTTAGAGTGCGGTGCTGTCTGTATAATACGGCTGGTTAGAGTGCGGTGCTGTTTGTATAATAAGGCTTTTTAGAGTGCAGTGCTGTCTGTATAATATGGGTGGTTAGAGTGCGGTGCTGTCTGTATAATACCGCTGGTTAGAGTGCGGTGCTGTCTGTATAATACAGCTGGTTAGAGTGCGGTGCTGTCTGTATAATACGGCTGGTTAGAGTGCGGTGCTGTCTGTATAATACGGCTGGTTAGAGTGCAGTGCTGTTTGTATAATACGGCTGGTTAGAGTGCGGTGCTGTCTGTATAATACGGTTGGTTAGAGTGCGGTGCTGTCTGTATAATACGGCTGGTTAGAGTGCGGTGCTGTCTGTATAATACGGCTGGTTAGAGTGCAGTGCTGTTTGTATAATACGGCTGGTTAGAGTGCGGTGCTGTCTGTATAATACGGCTGGTTAGAGTGCGGTGCTGTCTGTATAATATGGCTGGTTAGAGTGCTGTGCTGACTGTATAATACGGGTGGTTAGAGTGCGGTGCTGTCTGTATAATATGGCTGGTTAGAGTGCAGTGCTGTCTGTATAATACGGCTGGTTAGAGTGCGGTGCTGTCTGTATAATACGGGTGGTTAGAGTGCGGTGCTGTCTGTATAATACGGCTGGTTAGAGTGCAGTGCTGTCTGTATAATACGGCTGGTTAGAGTGCGGTGCTGTCTGTATAATATGGCTGGTTATAGTGCGGTGTTGTTTTTATAATACGGCTGGTTAGAGTGCGGTGCTGGCTGTATAATACGGCTGGTTAGAGTGCAGTGCTGTCTGTATAATACGGCTGGTTAGAGTGCGGTGCTGTCTGTATAATATGGCTGGTTAGAGTGCAGTGCTGTCTGTATAATACGGCTGGTTAGAGTGCGGTGCTGTCTGTAGAATACAGTTGGTTAGAGTGCGGTGCTGTCTGTATAATACGGCTGGTTAGAGTGCGGTGCTGTCTGTATAATACGGCTGGTTAGAGTGCGGTGCTGTCTGTATAATATGACTGGTTAGAGTGCAGTGCTGTCTGTATAATATGGCTGGTTAGAGTGCAGTGCTGTCTGTATAATACGGCTGGTTAGAGTGCGGTGCTGTATGTATAATACGGTTGATTAGAGTGCGGTGCTGTCTGTATAATACGGCTGGTTAGAGTGCGGTGCTGTCTGTATAATACGGCTGGTTAGAGTGCGGTGCTGTCTGTATAATACGGCTGGTTAGAGTGCGGTGCTGTCTGTATAATACGGCTGGTTAGAGTGCGGTGCTGTCTGTATAATATGGCTGGTTAGAGTGCGGTGCTGTCTGTATAATACGGCTGGTTAGAGTGCGGTGCTGTCTGTATAATACGGTTGGTTAGAGTGCGGTGCTGTCTGTATAATACGGCTGGTTAGAGTGCAGTGCTGTCTGTATAATATGACTGGTTAGAGTGTAGTGCTGTCTTAATAATATGACTGGTTAGAGTGCAGTGCTGTCTGTATAATACGGCTGGTTAGAGTGCGGTGCTGTCTGTATAATATGGCTGGTTAGAGTGCAGTGCTGTCTGTATAATACGGCTGGTTAGAGTGCGGTGCTGTCTGTATAATACGGTTGGTTAGAGTGCGGTGCTGTCTGTATAATACGGCTGGTTAGAGTGCGGTGCTGTCTGTATAATACGGCTGGTTAGAGTGCAGTGCTGTCTGTATAATACGGCTGGTTAGAGTGCGGTGCTTTCTGTATAATATGGCTTGTTAGAGTGCGGTGCTGTCTGTATAATATGGCTGGTTAGAGTTCGGTGCTGTCTGTATAATATGGGTGGTTAGAGTGCGGTGCTGTCTGTATAATATGGCTGGTTAGAGTGCGGTGCTGTCTGTATAATACGGCTGGTTAGAGTGCGGTGCTGTCTGTATAATACCGCTGGTTAGAGTGCGGTGCTGTCTGTATAATACGGCTGGTTAGAATGCGGTGCTGTCTGTATAATATGACTGGTTAGAGTGCAGTGCTGTCTGTATAATATGGCTGTTAGTGTGCAGTGCTGTCTGTATAATACGGCTGGTTAGAGTGCGGTGCTGTCTGTATAATACGGTTGGTTAGAGTGCGGTGCTGTCTGTATAATACGGCTGGTTAGAGTGCAATGCTGTCTGTATAATATGACTGGTTAGAGTGTAGTGCTGTCTTAATAATATGACTGGTTAGAGTGCAGTGCTGTCTGTATAATATGGCTGGTTAGAGTGCGGTGCTGTCTGAATAATATGGCTGGTTAGAGTGCGGTGCTGTCTGTATAATACGGCCGGTTAGAGTGCGGTGCTGTCTGTATAATACGGTTGGTTAGAGTGCGGTGCTGTCTGTATAATACGGCTGGTTAGAGTGCGGTGCTGTCTGTATAATACGGCTTGTTAGAGTGCGGTGCTGTCTGTATAATATGGCTGGTTAGAGTTCGGTGCTGTCTGTATAATATGGGTGGTTAGAGTGCGGTGCTGTCTGTATAATATGGCTGGTTAGAGTGCGGTGCTGTCTGTATAATACGGCTGGTTAGAGTGCGGTGCTGTCTGTATAATACGACTGGTTAGAGTGCGGTGCTGTCTGTATAATACGGCTGGTTAGAGTGCGGTGCTGTCTGTATAATACCGCTGGTTAGAGTGCGGTGCTGTCTGTATAATACGGCTGGTTAGAGTGCAGTGTTGTTTTTATAATACGGCTGGTTAGAGTGCGGTGCTGTCTGTATAATACGGCTGGTTAGAGTGCGGTGCTGTCTGTATAATACGGCTGGTTAGAGTGCGGTGCTGTCTGTATAATACGGCTGGTTAGAGTGCAGTGCTGTCTGTATAATACGGCTGGTTAGAGTGCGGTGCTGTCTGTATAATACGGCTGGTTAGAGTGCGGTGCTGTCTGTATAATACGGCTGGTTAGAGTGCGGTGCTGTCTGTATAATACGGCTGGTTAGAGTGCAGTGCTGTCTGTATAATACGGCTGGTTAGAGTGCGGTGCTGTCTGTATAATATGGCTGGTTAGAGTGCGGTGCTGACTATAATACGGGTGGTTAGAGTGCGGTGCTGTCTGTATAATATGGCTGGTTAGAGTGCAGTGCTGTCTGTATAATAGGGCTGGTTAGAGTGCGGTGCTGTCTGTATAATACGGCTGGTTAGAGTGCGGTGCTGTTTGTATAATACGGGTGGTTAGAGTGCGGTGCTGTCTGTATAATACGGCTGGTTAGAGTGCAGTGCTGTCTGTATAATACGGCTGGTTAAAGTGCGGTGCTGTCTGTATAATACGGCTGGTTAGAGTGCGGTGCTGTCTGTATAATACGGCTGGTTAGAGTGCGGTGCTGTCTGTATAATACGGCTGGTTAGAGTGCAGTGCTGTGTGTATAATACGGCTGGTTAGAGTGCGGTGCTGTCTGTATAATACGGCTTGTTAGAGTGCGGTGCTGTCTGTATAATACGGCTGGTTAGAGTGCGGTGCTGTCTGTATAATACGGCTGGTTAGAGTGCAGTGCTGTCTGTATAATACGGCTGGTTAGAGTGCAGTGCTGTCTGTATAATATGGCTGGTTAGAGTGCGGTGCTGTCTGTATAATACGGTTGGTTAGAGTGCGGTGCTGTCTGTATAATACGGCTGGTTAGAGTGCGGTGCTGTCTGTATAATACGGCTGGTTAGAGTGCAGTGCTGTTTGTATAATACGGCTGGTTAGAGTGTGGTGCTGTCTGTATAATATGGCTGGTTAGAGTGCAGTGCTGTCTGTATAATATGGCTGGTTAGAGTGCAGTGCTGTCTGTATAATACGGCTGGTTAGAGTGCGGTGCTGTCTGTATAATACGGGTGGTTAGAGTGCGGTGCTGTCTGTACAATACGGCTGGTTAGAGTGCAGTGCTGTCTGTATAATACGGCTGGTTAGAGTGCGGTGCTGTCTGTATAATATGGCTGGTTAGAGTGCGGTGCTGACTGTTTAATACGGGTGGTTAGAGTGCGGTGCTGTCTGTATAATATGGCTGGTTAGAGTGCAGTGCTGTCTGTATAATACGGCTGGTTAGAGTGCGGTGCTGTCTGTATAAATCGGCTGGTTAGAGTGCGGTGCTGTCTGTATAATACGGGTGGTTAGAGTGCGGTGCTGTCTGTATAATACGGCTGGTTAGAGTGCAGTGCTGTCTGTATAATACGGCTGGTTAAAGTGCGGTGCTGTCTGTATAATACGGCTGGTTAGAGTGCGGTGCTGTCTGTATAATACGGCTGGTTAGAGTGCGGTGCTGTCTGTATAATACGGCTGGTTAGAGTGCAGTGCTGTTTGTATAATACGGCTGGTTAGAGTGCGGTGCTGTCTGTATAATACGGTTGGTTAGAGTGCGGTGCTGTCTGTATAATACGGCTGGTTAGAGTGCGGTGCTGTCTGTATAATACGGCTGGTTAGAGTGCAGTGCTGTTTGTATAATACGGTTGGTTAGAGTGCGGTGCTGTCTGTATAATACGGC
The DNA here is from genome assembly GCF_029499605.1 of Hyla sarda. Taxonomy (NCBI): domain Eukaryota; kingdom Metazoa; phylum Chordata; class Amphibia; order Anura; family Hylidae; genus Hyla; species Hyla sarda. The sequence continues at coordinate 105,070,906 of NC_079199.1, forward strand.
TGGTTAGAGTTCAGTGCTGTCTGTATAATATGGCTGGTTAGAGTGCAGTGCTGTCTGTATAATACGGCTGGTTAGAGTGCGGTGCTGTCTGTATAATACGGGTGGTTAGAGTGCGGTGCTGTCTGTATAATACGGCTGGTTAGAGTGCAGTGCTGTCTGTATAATACGGCTGGTTAGAGTGCGGTGCTGTCTGTATAATATGGCTGGTTATAGTGCGGTGCTGTCTGTATAATACGGCTGGTTAGAGTGCGGTGCTGTCTGTATAATATGGCTGGTTAGAGTGCGGTGCTGTCTGTATAATACGGCTGGTTAGAGTGCAGTGCTGTCTGTATAATACGGCTGGTTAGAGTGCGGTGCTGTCTGTATAATACCGCTGGTTAGAGTGCGGTGCTGGCTGTATAATACGGCTGGTTAGAGTGCAGTGCTGTCTGTATAATACGGCTGGTTAGAGTGCGGTGCTGTCTGTATAATATGGCTGGTTAGAGTGCAGTGCTGTCTGTATAATACGGCTGGTTAGAGTGCGGTGCTGTCTGTAGAATACGGTTGGTTAGAGTGCGGTGCTGTCTGTATAATACAGCTGGTTTGAGTGCAGTGCTGTCTGTATAATACGGCTGGTTAGAGTGCGGTGCTGTCTGTATAATATGACTGGTTAGAGTGCAGTGCTGTCTGTATAATATGGCTGGTTAGAGTGCAGTGCTGTCTGTATATTACGGCTCGTTAGAGTGCGGTGCTGTCTGTATAATACGGTTGGTTAGAGTGCGGTGCTGTCTGTATAATACGGCTGGTTAGAGTGCAGTGCTGTCTGTATAATATGACTGGTTAGAGTGTAGTGCTGTCTTAATAATATGACTGGTTAGAGTGCAGTGCTGTCTGTATAATACGGCTGGTTAGAGTGTGGTGCTGTCTGTATAATATGGCTGGTTAGAGTGCAGTGCTGTCTGTATAATACGGCTGGTTAGAGTGCGGTGCTGTCTGTATAATACGGTTGGTTAGAGTGCGGTGCTGTCTGTATAATACGGCTGGTTAGAGTGCGGTGCTGTCTGTATAATACGGCTTGTTAGAGTGCGGTGCTGTCTGTATAATATGGCTGGTTAGAGTTCGGTGCTGTCTGTATAATATGGGTGGTTAGAGTGCGGTGCTGTCTGTATAATATGGCTGGTTAGAGTGCGGTGCTGTCTGTATAATACGGCTGGTTAGAGTGCGGTGCTGTCTGTATAATACGGCTGGTTAAAGTGCGGTGCTGTCTGTATAATACGGCTGGTTAGAGTGCGGTGCTGTCTGTATAATATGGCTGGTTAGAGTGCGGTGCTGTCTGTATAATACTGCTGGTTAGAGTGCGGTGCTGTCTGTATAATACTGCTGGTTTGAGTGCGGTGCTGACTTTATAATATGGCTGGTTAGAGTGCGGTGCTGTCTGTATAATACGGCTGGTTAGAGTGCAGTGTTGTTTTTATAATACGGCTGGTTAGAGTGCGGTGCTGTCTGTATAATACGGCTGGTTAGAGTGCGGTGCTGTCTGTATAATACGGCTGGTTAGAGTGCGGTGCTGTCTGTATAATACGGCTGGTTAGATTGCGGTGCTGTCTGTATAATACGGGTGGTTAGAGTGCGGTGCTGTCTGTATAATATGGCTGGTTAGAGTGCAGTGCTGTCTGTATAATACGGCTGGTTAGAGTGCGGTGCTGTCTGTATAATACGGTTGGTTAGAGTGCGGTGCTGTCTGTATAATACGGCTGGTCAAAGTGCAGTGCTGTCTGTATAATACGGCTGGTTAGAGTGCGGTGCTGTCTGTATAATATGGCTGGTTATGGTGCGGTGTTGTTTTTATAATACGGCTGGTTAGAGTGCGGTGCTGTCTGTATAATTCCGCTGGTTAGAGTGCGGTGCTGTCTGTATAATACGACTGGTTAGAGTGCGGTGCTGTCTGTATAATACGGCTGGTTAGAGTGCGGTGCTGTCTGTATAATATGGCTGGTTAGAGTGCGGTGCTGACTGTATAATACGGGTGGTTAGAGTGCGGTGCTGTCTGTATAATACGGCTGGTTAGAGTGCGGTGCTGTCTGTATAATACGGCTGGTTAGAGTGCAGTGCTGTCTGTATAATACGGCTGGTTAGAGTGCGGTGCTGTCTGTATAATACGGCTGGTTAGAGTGCAGTGCTGTCTGTATAATACGGCTGGTTAGAGTGCGGTGCTGTCTGTATAATACGGGTGGTTAGAGTGCGGTGCTGTCTGTATAATATGGCTGGTTAGAGTGCAGTGCTGTCTGTATAATATGGCTGGTTAGAGTGCGGTGCTGTCTGTATAATACGGGTGGTTAGAGTGCGGTGCTGTCTGTATAATACGGCTGGTTAGAGTGCAGTGCTGTCTGTATAATACGGCTGGTTAGAGTGCGGTGCTGTCTGTATAATACGGCTGGTTAGAGTGCGGTGCTGTCTGTATAATATGGCTGGTTAGAGTGCGGTGTTGTTTTTATAATACGGCTGGTTAGAGTGCGGTGCTGTCTGTATAATACGGCTGGTTAGAGTGCGGTGCTGTCTGTATAATACGGCTGGTTAGAGTGCGGTGCTGTCTGTATAATACGGCTGGTAAGAGTGCGGTGCTGTCTGTATAATACTGCTGGTTAGAGTGCGGTGCTGTCTGTATAATATGGCTGGTTAGAGTGCGGTGTTGTTTTTATAATACGGCTGGTTAGAGTGCAGTGCTGTCTGTATAATACGGCTGGTTAGAGTGCGGTGCTGTCTGTATAATACGGCTGGTTAGAGTGCGGTGCTGTCTGTATAATACGGGTGGTTAGAGTGCAGTGCTGTCTGTATAATACGGCTGGTTAGAGTTCGGTGCTGTCTGTATAATACAGCTGGTTAGAGTGCGGTTCTGTCTGTATAATACGGCTGGTTAGAGTGCGGTGCTGTCTGTATAATACGGCTGTTTAGAGTGCGGTGCTGTCTGTATAATACGGCTGGTTAGATTGCGGTGCTGTCTGTATAATACCGCTGGTTAGAGTGCGGTGCTGTCTGTATAATACAGCTGGTTAGAGTGCGGTGCTGTCTATATAATACGGCTGGTTAGAGTGCGGTGCTGTCTGTATAATATGGCTGGTTAGAGTGCGGTGCTGTCTGTATAATACTGCTGGTTAGAGTGCGGTGCTGTCTGTATAATACGGTTGGTTAGAGTGCGGTGCTGTTTGTATAATACGGTTGGTTAGAGTGCGGTGCTGTCTGTATAATACGGTTGGTTAGAGTGCGGTGCTGTCTGTATAATACGGCTAGTTAGAGTGCGGTGCTGTCTGTATAATACGGGTGGTTAGAGTGCGGTGCTGTCTGTATAATACGGTTGATTAGAGTGCGGTGCTGTCTGTATAATACGGGTGGTTAGAGTGCGGTGCTGTCTGTATAATAAGGCTGGTTAGAGTGCGGTGCTGTCTGTATAATACGGCTGGTTAGAGTTCGGTGCTGTCTGTATAATTTGGTTGGTTAGAGTTCGGTGCTGTCTGTATAATATGGGTGGTTAGAGTGCGGTGCTGTCTGTATAATATGGCTGGTTAGAGTGCGGTGCTGTCTGTATAATACGGCTGGTTAGAGTGCGGTGCTGTCTGTATAATACGGCTGGTTAGAGTGCGGTGCTGTCTGTATAATACGCTGGTTAGAGTGCGGTGCTGTCTGTATAATACCGCTGGTTAGAGTGCGGTGCTGTCTGTATAATATGGCTGGTTAGAGTGCAGTGCTGTCTGTATAATACGGCTGGTTAGAGTGCAGTGTTGTTTTTATAATACGGCTGGTTAGAGTGCGGTGCTGTCTGTATAATACGGCTGGTTAGAGTGCGGTGCTGTCTGTATAATACGGTTGGTTAGAGTGCGGTGCTGTCTGTATAATACGGCTGGTTAGAGTGCAGTGTTGTTTTTATAATACGGCGGGTTAGAGTGCGGTGCTGTCTGTATAATACCGCTGGTTTGAGTGCGGTGCTGACTTTATAATATGGCTGGTTAGAGTGCGGTGCTGTCTGTATAATACGGCTGGTTAGAGTGCGGTGCTGTCTGTATAATACGGCTGGTTAGAGTGCGGTGCTGTCTGTATAATACGGCTGGTTAGAGTGCGGTGCTGTCTGTATAATACGGCTGGTTAGAGTGCGGTGCTGTCTGTATAATACGGCTGGTTAGAGTGCGGTGCTGTCTGTATAATACGGGTGGTTAGAGTGCGGTGCTGTCTGTATAATATGGCTGGTTAGAGTGCAGTGCTGTCTGTATAATACGGCTGGTTAGAGTGCGGTGCTGTCTGTATAATACGGTTGGTTAGAGTGCGGTGCTGTCTGTATAATACGGTTGGTTAGAGTGCGGTGCTGTCTGTATAATACGGCTGGTTAGAGTGCAGTGTTGTTTTTATAATACGGCGGGTTAGAGTGCGGTGCTGTCTGTATAATACCGCTGGTTTGAGTGCGGTGCTGACTTTATAATATGGCTGGTTAGAGTGCGGTGCTGTCTGTATAATACGGCTGGTTAGAGTGCGGTGCTGTCTGTATAATACGGCTGGTTAGAGTGCGGTGCTGTCTGTATAATACGGCTGGTTAGAGTGCGGTGCTGTCTGTATAATACGGCTGGTTAGAGTGCGGTGCTGTCTGTATAATACGGCTGGTTAGAGTGCGGTGCTGTCTGTATAATACGGGTGGTTAGAGTGCGGTGCTGTCTGTATAATATGGCTGGTTAGAGTGCAGTGCTGTCTGTATAATACGGCTGGTTAGAGTGCGGTGCTGTCTGTATAATACGGTTGGTTAGAGTGCGGTGCTGTCTGTATAATACGGCTGGTTAGAGTGCAGTGCTGTCTGTATAATACGGCTGGTTATAGTGCGGTGTTGTTTTTATAATACGGCTGGTTAGAGTGCGGTGCTGTCTGTATAATTCCGCTGGTTAGAGTGCGGTGCTGTCTGTATAATACGGCTGGTTAGAGTGCGGTGCTGTCTGTATAATACGGCTGGTTAGAGTGCGGTGCTGTCTGTATAATACGGCTGGTTAGAGTGCGGTGCTGTCTGTATAATACGGCTGGTTAGAGTGCAGTGTTGTTTTTATAATACGGCTGGTTAGAGTGCGGTGCTGTCTGTATAATACGGCTGGTTAGAGTGCGGTGCTGTCTGTATAATACGGCTGGTTAGAGTGCGGTGCTGTCTGTATAATACGGGTGGTTAGAGTGCGGTGCTGTCTGTATAATATGGCTGGTTAGAGTGCAGTGCTGTCTGTATAATACGGCTGGTTAGAGTGCGGTGCTGTCTGTATAATACGGTTGGTTAGAGTGCGGTGCTGTCTGTATAATACGGTTGGTTAGAGTGCGGTGCTGTCTGTATAATACGGCTGGTCAGAGTGCAGTGCTGTCTGTATAATACGGCTGGTTAGAGTGCGGTGCTGTCTGTATAATATGGCTGGTTATGGTGCGGTGTTGTTTTTATAATACGGCTGGTTAGAGTGCGGTGCTGTCTGTATAATTCCGCTGGTTAGAGTGCGGTGCTGTCTGTATAATACGGCTGGTTAGAGTGCGGTGCTGTCTGTATAATACGGCTGGTTAGAGTGCGGTGCTGTCTGTATAATATGGCTGGTTAGAGTGCGGTGCTGACTGTATAATACGGGTGGTTAGAGTGCGGTGCTGTCTGTATAATACGGCTGGTTAGAGTGCGGTGCTGTCTGTATAATACGGCTGGTTAGAGTGCAGTGCTGTCTGTATAATACGGCTGGTTAGAGTGCGGTGCTGTCTGTATAATACGGCTGGTTAGAGTGCAGTGCTGTCTGTATAATACGGCTGGTTAGAGTGCGGTGCTGTCTGTATAATACGGGTGGTTAGAGTGCGGTGCTGTCTGTATAATATGGCTGGTTAGAGTGCAGTGCTGTCTGTATAATATGGCTGGTTAGAGTGCGGTGCTGTCTGTATAATACGGGTGGTTAGAGTGCGGTGCTGTCTGTATAATACGGCTGGTTAGAGTGCAGTGCTGTCTGTATAATACGGCTGGTTAGAGTGCGGTGCTGTCTGTATAATACGGCTGGTTAGAGTGCGGTGCTGTCTGTATAATATGGCTGGTTAGAGTGCGGTGTTGTTTTTTATAATACGGCTGGTTAGAGTGCGGTGCTGTCTGTATAATACGGCTGGTTAGAGTGCGGTGCTGTCTGTATAATACGGCTGGTTAGAGTGCGGTGCTGTCTGTATAATACGGCCGGTAAGAGTGCGGTGCTGTCTGTATAATACTGCTGGTTAGAGTGCGGTGCTGTCTGTATAATATGGCTGGTTAGAGTGCGGTGCTGTCTGTATAATACGGCTGGTTAGAGTGCGGTGCTGTCTGTATAATACGGCTGGTTAGAGTGCAGTGCTGTTTGTATAATACGGCTGGTTAGAGTGCGGTGCTGTCTGTATAATACGGCTGGTTAGAGTGCGGTGCTGTCTGTATAATATGGCTGGTTAGAGTGCTGTGCTGACTGTATAATACGGGTGGTTAGAGTGCGGTGCTGTCTGTATAATATGGCTGGTTAGAGTGCAGTGCTGTCTGTATAATACGGCTGGTTAGAGTGCGGTGCTGTCTGTATAATACGGGTGGTTAGAGTGCGGTGCTGTCTGTATAATACGGCTGGTTAGAGTGCAGTGCTGTCTGTATAATACGGCTGGTTAGAGTGCGGTGCTGTCTGTATAATATGGCTGGTTATAGTGCGGTGTTGTTTTTATAATACGGCTGGTTAGAGTGCGGTGCTGGCTGTATAATACGGCTGGTTAGAGTGCAGTGCTGTCTGTATAATACGGCTGGTTAGAGTGCGGTGCTGTCTGTATAATATGGCTGGTTAGAGTGCAGTGCTGTCTGTATAATACGGCTGGTTAGAGTGCGGTGCTGTCTGTAGAATACAGTTGGTTAGAGTGCGGTGCTGTCTGTATAATACGGCTGGTTAGAGTGCGGTGCTGTCTGTATAATACGGCTGGTTAGAGTGCGGTGCTGTCTGTATAATATGACTGGTTAGAGTGCAGTGCTGTCTGTATAATATGGCTGGTTAGAGTGCAGTGCTGTCTGTATAATACGGCTGGTTAGAGTGCGGTGCTGTATGTATAATACGGTTGATTAGAGTGCGGTGCTGTCTGTATAATACGGCTGGTTAGAGTGCGGTGCTGTCTGTATAATACGGCTGGTTAGAGTGCGGTGCTGTCTGTATAATACGGCTGGTTAGAGTGCGGTGCTGTCTGTATAATACGGCTGGTTAGAGTGCGGTGCTGTCTGTATAATATGGCTGGTTAGAGTGCGGTGCTGTCTGTATAATACGGCTGGTTAGAGTGCGGTGCTGTCTGTATAATACGGTTGGTTAGAGTGCGGTGCTGTCTGTATAATACGGCTGGTTAGAGTGCAGTGCTGTCTGTATAATATGACTGGTTAGAGTGTAGTGCTGTCTTAATAATATGACTGGTTAGAGTGCAGTGCTGTCTGTATAATACGGCTGGTTAGAGTGCGGTGCTGTCTGTATAATATGGCTGGTTAGAGTGCAGTGCTGTCTGTATAATACGGCTGGTTAGAGTGCGGTGCTGTCTGTATAATACGGTTGGTTAGAGTGCGGTGCTGTCTGTATAATACGGCTGGTTAGAGTGCGGTGCTGTCTGTATAATACGGCTGGTTAGAGTGCAGTGCTGTCTGTATAATACGGCTGGTTAGAGTGCGGTGCTTTCTGTATAATATGGCTTGTTAGAGTGCGGTGCTGTCTGTATAATATGGCTGGTTAGAGTTCGGTGCTGTCTGTATAATATGGGTGGTTAGAGTGCGGTGCTGTCTGTATAATATGGCTGGTTAGAGTGCGGTGCTGTCTGTATAATACGGCTGGTTAGAGTGCGGTGCTGTCTGTATAATACCGCTGGTTAGAGTGCGGTGCTGTCTGTATAATACGGCTGGTTAGAATGCGGTGCTGTCTGTATAATATGACTGGTTAGAGTGCAGTGCTGTCTGTATAATATGGCTGTTAGTGTGCAGTGCTGTCTGTATAATACGGCTGGTTAGAGTGCGGTGCTGTCTGTATAATACGGTTGGTTAGAGTGCGGTGCTGTCTGTATAATACGGCTGGTTAGAGTGCAATGCTGTCTGTATAATATGACTGGTTAGAGTGTAGTGCTGTCTTAATAATATGACTGGTTAGAGTGCAGTGCTGTCTGTATAATATGGCTGGTTAGAGTGCGGTGCTGTCTGAATAATATGGCTGGTTAGAGTGCGGTGCTGTCTGTATAATACGGCCGGTTAGAGTGCGGTGCTGTCTGTATAATACGGTTGGTTAGAGTGCGGTGCTGTCTGTATAATACGGCTGGTTAGAGTGCGGTGCTGTCTGTATAATACGGCTTGTTAGAGTGCGGTGCTGTCTGTATAATATGGCTGGTTAGAGTTCGGTGCTGTCTGTATAATATGGGTGGTTAGAGTGCGGTGCTGTCTGTATAATATGGCTGGTTAGAGTGCGGTGCTGTCTGTATAATACGGCTGGTTAGAGTGCGGTGCTGTCTGTATAATACGGCTGGTTAGAGTGCGGTGCTGTCTGTATAATACGGCTGGTTAGAGTGCGGTGCTGTCTGTATAATACCGCTGGTTAGAGTGCGGTGCTGTCTGTATAATACGGCTGGTTAGAGTGCAGTGTTGTTTTTATAATACGGCTGGTTAGAGTGCGGTGCTGTCTGTATAATACGGCTGGTTAGAGTGCGGTGCTGTCTGTATAATACGGCTGGTTAGAGTGCGGTGCTGTCTGTATAATACGGCTGGTTAGAGTGCAGTGCTGTCTGTATAATACGGCTGGTTAGAGTGCGGTGCTGTCTGTATAATACGGCTGGTTAGAGTGCGGTGCTGTCTGTATAATACGGCTGGTTAGAGTGCGGTGCTGTCTGTATAATACGGCTGGTTAGAGTGCAGTGCTGTCTGTATAATACGGCTGGTTAGAGTGCGGTGCTGTCTGTATAATATGGCTGGTTAGAGTGCGGTGCTGACTATAATACGGGTGGTTAGAGTGCGGTGCTGTCTGTATAATATGGCTGGTTAGAGTGCAGTGCTGTCTGTATAATAGGGCTGGTTAGAGTGCGGTGCTGTCTGTATAATACGGCTGGTTAGAGTGCGGTGCTGTTTGTATAATACGGGTGGTTAGAGTGCGGTGCTGTCTGTATAATACGGCTGGTTAGAGTGCAGTGCTGTCTGTATAATACGGCTGGTTAAAGTGCGGTGCTGTCTGTATAATACGGCTGGTTAGAGTGCGGTGCTGTCTGTATAATACGGCTGGTTAGAGTGCGGTGA